>NC_136498.1:12245826-12375826 GCF_053919585.1 Euprymna scolopes
ATATATATATATATATATATATATATATACAGCATATATATATATATATATATATATATATATATATATATATATACAGCATATCTCGGGATTAAATGACGATCAACGAATATTCTATGCGTCAAAAACTTTTATTGTCATCGAAATCAATGAAATGGCTCATTTTCAACCATATCTATTATTTTTCTGTTCTGGTCGGGAACCAACACAGTGTGTCGGAGGAAAGCTCACATGCCGCCCCGCATACAAAAATTGTAGTTTACATTGGATTATAGAGAACCTACTGTTTATTTTATGAAATTATTTTTATATAATGGTTAAATTAAAACTTTAATAGAAAATCAATAATCATAATTTAATTGTGCTATAAACAGAAACACCCATTTCGAACGCTCCCCTGTCTTATTAATTACTGTTCATTTAATACACCAAACAGTTATTATTAAAAGCTCTCAAATGCACTAGTGGTGTTAGGTTATATCAAGATGTAAACTTTATTCAACGGTGAACTGTTCCTTATTTAATCGGATGTGTTTCTTATAGATTTTCGATATCGGAAGCATTCCTACAGAACACGTATCAAAAACACTTCCATACATAGTATTTCGGAATTTAAATTTACACACACAAGGATGAAGAGTCACACAGAGACTATTTATATATATATATACATATATATATATATATATATATATATATATATATATATATATATATATATATACAGTGGGGAAAATAAGTGTTGGACACATCCCATTATTCTTTATTTAACACATTTTTATACAGCGAATGACACGAAAATTTACAAGAAATAGTTACTAATTTAACAATAACAAATAACTTTAGAAATTGGAACCTTTTAATGCATAACAAAAATTATATAATAAAAACGAGAATAGCCGGAAAAAAAGTATTGGACACATTGTTTTAAATTATATTTTATTATTTTTTTTATAAATAATGTTGGAAATTGTTATTTGCATTTTAATTTGCCGACACTATTATACGTTTTAGAAGTTTCTGGATTGTTGTAGACCATACTCTACGTTGTTGGAAAGTATTGGAACACGTTAGTTACCAGTAAGCCATCACGCATGAAGGTTCGCAGGATGAGTAAACGTAAAGAACTCTCTCAAGTCGTCCGTGATAAGATTATTGCCGAGCACAAGAATGGAATTGGTTATCGGCGTATATCTGCTCAATTCAAAATCCCTGTAAGCACCATAGGAAACCTTATTAGGAAATAGAAGGTGCATGATTAAACCGTGAACCGTCCGTGCACCGGAGCTCCTCGCAAGATGTCGGATCGAGCAATGAGAAAGATTGTACGAAAAGTTCAGCAGCAACCGAGAACCACACGAGGCGAACTTCAGAAAGATTTGGAAGAAGCAGGGATAGTAGTAACAAAACCAACGATTAGTAATTTACTCCGACGCAGCGGTTTTAAATCGCGTACACCTCGAAAGACACGATTACTAAAAACATGTCATGTTAATGCTCGTCTGGAGTTTGCAAGAGACCACTTATTGAAAACAGATGATTACTGGAAGAATGTGATCTGGTCCGATGAGACGAAAGTGGAACTTTTCGGCATTAACTCTGTACGTTGATTATGGAGAAGAGATGGCACAGCGCACGGCCCCAAGAACAACCTCCCCACTGTAAAGTTTGGTGGTGGAAATGTCATGCTCTGCGGATGCTTCTCTTCAAATGGTACTGGGCCACTTCATATTATAGATGGAAAGATGAATGCAGCCAAATATCGGGGAAGTTTTGAAAATAATCTCTTGCCTGCTTCCAATGTGTTAGGTATGCGACAGGGATGGATCTTTCAACAAGATAATGATCCCAAACATACTGCAAAAATAACCTCCGATTCGTTCGTTCAGAACAAAATAGATGTTCTTAAGTGGCCCAGTCAGTCTCCAGACTTAAATCCTATAGAAAATCTATGGAGAGAGCTCAAAATAATGGTCCACCATCGAGATCCACATTATATTCAGGATTTGAAGAAAGTGTGTGCTGAAGAGTGGGCCAAAATCTCGCCTGAACGTTGTCACAAATTAGTTTCGTCGTACAGAAAACGTCTCGAAGCTGTAATAGCCAATAAGGGGGTTTAAACTAACTATTAGATGAAATTGTGTTAGTGTGTCCAATACGTTTTTCCGGCTATTCTCGTTTTTATTATATAATTTTTGTTATGCATTAAAAGGTTCCAATTCCTGAAGTTATTTGTTATTGTTAAATTAGTAACTATTTCTTGTTAAATTTTCGCGGCATTCGCTGTATAAAAAATGTGTTAAATAAAGAATAATGGGATGTGTCCAACACTTATTTTCTCCACTGTATATATATATATATATATATATATATATATATATATATATATATATCATAATTCTTGGTACTAAATGACGATCTACGAATATATATATATATATATATATATATATATACACCCACATATATATAAATATATATATAAATATATATATATATATATATATATATATATATATATTTAGGCAGAATTTCATTAATCGCGCATATTTTATTGAAGAGGATCTTCGTTCTTCTTTTTATGATCTTTCTTTCGAATTTTTCTTGTTTTCGTACAAGTATTTTTGTTATGGGATCCAAAGTTCTTATAAAGCCCCCCTGTTTACCGAACGTTTTCGGTTTCGATTGACCCTCGTCAGGGTTGTTCTTCCTGTGCATCCTACTTATTGATTGATTTGTTCTCTGTCGTTTTACTGTTTTTATTACTAATTTACTATGTGTAGTTTCGCCTAATTTTATTTTTCCCCTTCCTCTTCACCTTTATCGTGTTAGAATAGGTGGAGAATTCGGCTGCTGTTGTCAAAATTTATTTTATTAATGGTTGGGTTTTTACTTTTTATTATTAATGGGGTCTCGCATTGTTAATCATTGGTAATTATTGCAAGTTTTTAATGTTAGTGTTATTTTTAAAATTTCTTTGTATTGTTTGGAGGTGGTATTTATTATGTTATGTTCTTGTTCGAGGTGTTTGCAAATAGCACTGGAGGTGTTCTGATGTCCTGTGAGACGTCTTCCCAATGCAGTGCGTGTATGGCCAATATTAAAACCTTGCAATAATTACCATTTATTTTTATATAATGGTTAAAATTAAAGTTTAATATTTAAAATCAACTATCACGGTTCAATTGTGCTGTAAACGGAAAAATTCATTTTGAACGCATCCTTGTATTGTAAAAGAACCTACTGTTGATTTTCTACATCGGGCCATACCTACTTGCGCTGTGATAATGGTTAATTTAATGGTTATCAAATGAAGTGCTTGAGTATAAATCGGATTGTTCCTTCTTTAAGCGAATTGTTTCGATTATTGATTTTTGGTATTTATCTGAGGCATTCCTATATAAAACCTAAAACAAAGTATTGGTCCCCGAACGACATTTGTGTGAAACTTACAAATACTCGGCCAAGCCATTTCGAAGTGTATAAGAAAATGAACTCACACACACAATACAAAATGAATGTCGAATGCAGCTGAGTTTGCCTGTTAATTTATTTATTTACATAAGAATTGAGGATAAGCTTACCCACAAAAGATAAATCTATTGTATTTATAAAAGTGATAATATGTGTATACGACTATTTCTACCAACCTGAGATAGAAAGACAAAAACATGGTAAATGGATAAATGACAACCAAATAAAACGCCGTTATGAAGTATAATCTGGCTTTCTTTAACGCAACAAGAATTTCCTGATCGGGCTGTGACTTGCGATGAAAGTGGGTCCTTTACGACAGTCAGAGATGTTCATCTCAGTTGTTGGACGCCGAAGAAGCTCCACGGCACTTACCGAAGCTAGAGTTACATCAAAAGAAGCTCGTGCTGACTGTTTGGTGATCTGCGACCGTTCTCGTCCACTAGTTTTTTTTATATACAGGCGAAACAATTAGATGTACTTTCAACAAATGAATGAGATGCATGTGAAATCCCAACAATAACTCCCAGCATTAGTCAACAGAAATTCTTCTCCGCGAAAATACCCGACCACACGTTGCTAAACCGATTCTGCACAATTTGAATGAATTGAGCTATGAATCTCTGCCCCATCCGCCATACTCTTCAAACTTCTTGCCTACCGACTACTATTTTTCAAGCATCTTGACAACTTTCTATGTAAGTAAATGCGTCGAAAGCGTAAGTGATATCAAAAAACGCCTTCACCGACTTCATCGCTACTAGAACGAAAGATGTTTATGTTACTGGCGTATATACACTTGTTTTGCGTTGGCAAAAGTGTGTTGAATCAAATGGTGCTTATTTACATAGAAAAAATTGTTTAAGCTGATATATGCTTATCTGAATTTAAACGTTAAAAACAGAAAAAACTTTTTCCT
This sequence comes from Euprymna scolopes, assembly GCF_053919585.1. Classification (NCBI taxonomy): domain Eukaryota; kingdom Metazoa; phylum Mollusca; class Cephalopoda; order Sepiida; family Sepiolidae; genus Euprymna; species Euprymna scolopes. The sequence continues at coordinate 12,250,220 of NC_136498.1, forward strand.
CAACTGGATATTAAGTTATTTTCCTCGAATTGTGTGTCTTTTGGGATTTCTTTCCATGATCTCGTTTCACCAACTGCAGAAACATGTAGAGATTTAAATGTAATGTGAACAAGCAGCTCATGGCTCAAATTCGCACTCAGGATGTCACTATATATCTTGCTCGTAATTAATAGTAACCTTTCTTAGACCCCTGGCGTAATGACTAGAGTGTTTAGTAATAACCAGTTCTAAGAGACAGTCTTCTTGTGGGTGAAGTTTCAGTAATATTGGGTTCTAAGAATATTATTACAACTTACTTAAAGGTTACACGTTAAACTATACCCATAGATGAAATAAAGGTTTTTATTTGAAATCTCGCACTTATTTTTGAGATCGATAGAAAGTATTAGATTGATGCGACAATAATTTCGTTTTTTGACGTTCAATTACATATATATATATATATATATATATATATATATATATATATATATATATATATATGTATGCGTGTGTGAGTTCATTATATATATATCCCTATATATATATATATATATATATATATATATATATATATATATATATATAGGGATATATATATATATATAACTACTAAATTTACTCAAATAAAATTAATATATGTATTGTAAAGTATAAATTTATGCGTAAACTTTAAGTATTTACTTCAAAAGTGCTCAATACGTAGGTAGAGCTAGTTAGTAAGTAATAAAATATATATTGCGATTAAGCTACACTGAATATTCCGCATTTCATCCACTCTAGGACTCTTCAAGCTTATATTTATATATATATATATATATATATATATATATATATATATATATATATATATACCCCAAAACCATACGGCCCAATAAAAACGGGACCTGTGTACACTTTATTAATTAGAGTTGGGGCCCGTTTGTTTTGCTCACCCTATATATATATATATATATATATATATATATATATATATATATATATATATATATATATGTTATTTTTGCACCAACCTAATAGTTCCAAGTTCCAGAAGATATGCATAAAGAGGTTAGAGGTTACAGTAGCCGAAACGTTTCGAAAATGACAAAAAAAAAGATCAGTTGTCCTAATAATCCAAATCATACAACTTATTAATCTTCATCTAAAAAATTGCGAAACATTATCATCTTGGTTGATATATTCACAAATATTAACATGAAGCTTAACGTTTTTTTTTTCTGCTGCAAAAAAAAGAAAAATCTTATAATTCTAAAAAAAAAAAAAGCTATGCAAACATAAATAAGCTTATAGTCTGTAGAACGTTGTCGACCTTCATTTCCTATGGTTGCTCGAAAGGCAATTTCTCATGATTGCATTCCTTCAAATATGGGCATTTCATTTCGCTCTGTTTATTTTCTACGTTGATTCGTTTACTTTTCTCCAGACAGGGGAGAGGGGGAGATAACCGCATAATTATGTTATTTATAAATTGCTAGCGTTCACAATCAGCCCCGAATTCTTATCTCGCATAAACTGCAGTCAGAACTTCGGAAATATTACAAATAAAAAGAAATTAATCACAAATCGATTTCTCTTAAACCAACCAAGATAAATCCGCTCTTTTCTAGCGATTCTCTTGAAGAGAATTTTAAAATATTAATAACTAGCAGTTCAGCCCAGCTTTTCTAGGGCCCTATGTACTGTTCATAACTATATGTGCATATGTATGTATATATTAAAAAGTTGGACTCATGTCCAGGTAACCTATATCTAAAATTTCAAATGTTTAGATCCAAAATTGGCGGAGGAGTTTGGTAGAGTCTGCAAAGGTCAACTCTTTCAACTTTGATCTCCTTGTAGCCAATTTCACCCAAAAACTAATTAAAAAGCTTGCTGCATGTCTGAATACACTTTATGTAAAATTTCAAATGTCTACACTCAAAAATGGCTGAATAGTTTTCTAGATATCACAAAACATTAATCTTTTTAACTTGATCCCTTATCAGCCACATTTTCGTCCAAAAACCGAATGAAAAATCGCCCTGTGTCTGTATACACTTTATGTAAAATTTCAAAAAACTGGCTGAGTAATTTGGTAGAGACCAGAGAGGTAAATTTTGTTAACTTTAACCCCGATTTTGACCGCTTAAAATTTATTGTGTTAGGCTCAAATGGAATTAAAAAGTTTGATTCATGTCCCAGAAACCTATATCTAAAATTTCAAGTGTTCAGACCAAAAATTGGCGGAGGAGTTTTGTGGAGTTTTTAAAGATCAAATCGTTGAACTTTGACTCCTTGACAACCAAATTTCTGGCCGAAAACCGATTAAAACGATTTTCCTTAATCTCAATACCCCTTATGTCAAATCTCGAGACTGTAGACTGAAAATTGGCAGAGTAGGTTGGTAGGGAAATGTACACAGAGACACGCACACAGACAATTTCACTTATAGATCAAATAAACTTTTTTTTTACACAGTGATCACCACTTATCAAGGCCCGGAAGCCACTCAGGGATAAGGTTTATTACAAGTACATTACGTTAGTGTGGAGATTTGATGAAGTGTTTACTTAAGGGGGCGGTTCATTAGGAATTTGTTAACGTTGGACTTGAAAACATCCAAGTTGTAGTCCGGTGGGAAGCAGGCAGACGGAACAGAGTTCCACAGGCGTACAGTTCTAAGAAAGAAGCTTTATTCATGGAATCCGCGTTTTGATTTAGGCACAGATATAGAGTGGGAGAAATTTTTCACATTGGATTCAGCTAGACGGGTGTTTTTCGTGAGAGATTGGCGAGGGGGGACCAGATATTGGAGTTCAGACGAGCACCTGCCATGGAAATAACGATAAAACAAGGATAGGCTCGCAACATCTCTTCTGTGGGAGAGAGGTTGCCGGGTAGAGAAAAGGGCATCCCCCACTAAGCCACGAAGTCTATTTTGTACTCTGTCAAGGCAAGATAGGCTGTTTTTAGCAGCTCCTGCCCAGATATTGCAACAGTATTCCATCCTTGGACGTACTTGGCTTTTATATAGATAGATAATTGCATCAGTAGTGAGATATCTTCTGGAGCGGTAGAAGGATCCCACCATCTTTCCAGCGACCTTGGCAACAGACTTGATGTACGTGTTCCATTTCAGATCAGGAGTAAAGGTCAAACCCAGAAGCTTGTCAAAACACGGGGCCTCACCCAGACTTAAAATCTATGAAGTTTAGTTTAACTTTAAAGCAACTGTTTCTTTATTTTGTGTTTTCCATTAATCCAATTTAATTCTTAATAAGTACTGTATTGATTAAAATAATAAACTGATGCATATGTTTTAAGTTTTGGAAATAAACACACGGTTATATTATTTTGATTTAAAAAAAAATTAGTTATGTATACATATTTATATTTGGCTGGGATTCACTCATAAACTGAGTAACCGATCATTATAAATTTTAGACCACAAGTTCTAGCCGATAGAATGAGCTGCATAAGACTATATTTCTTATAAAACAACAAAGTTGTTGACCTAATACAGTAGAATCTCGGGATACGGTGCCCCTACGATACGTTTTTTTTCAGGTTACGCTGTGGAATACGATATTTTTCCTGATCCTGGTTACGGTATTTTTCCCGCCTTACAGTGTTATTTATAATGTTAATTGATTATATATGTGTGTATTATATATTGTACTGTATTTACTTACTAATTTTTAATGCTGTATCCCAGGGTTCTATTCTATATACGACAATTGTTTGGTTTAGTTTATATTAAATGTTCCATTGTTTTATACATGCTTTAGAAAATAAAAGATGTAACGTGATATGCGCTACTTTTTATAGGACCTAATCAAGTTACTCCAGCGCTTCTCGATAGATAATAGAAGCAGTCGGTAGCAGATAGCTGACAATTCGGGATAACTGTGAGCTCTGTATGAGAGGTCGGTGCACAAAACCACTGCTGAAAACTGCAAAAAATTAATCCTGTACGTTTGATTGTATTATACACGCTATAGGTCGCTGGAAAAATGGTAAGATCCTTCTACCGCTCCAGTAGATATCTCACTGGTGATGCAATTCTCTATGTATATAAAAGCCAAGTACGTCCAAGGATGGAATACTGCACCCAAATCTGGGCAGGAGCTGCTAAAAACAGCCTATCCTGCCTTGACAGAGTACAAAATAGACTTCGTAGCCTAGTGGGGGATTCCCTTTTCTTTTCCCTCCAACCTCTCTCCCACAGAAAAGACTTTGCGAGCCCGTCGTTTTTATCGTTAATTCCATGGCACGTGCTCGTCTGAGCTCAAATCTCTGGTCTCCCCTCGCCAATCTTTCACGAAAAACACCCGTCTTGCTGAAACCACTTTCAGTAATTTTCCCCACTCTTTATCTGTGCCTAAATCAAAACGTAAATTCAATGAACAAAGCTTCTTTCTTAGAAGTGCGCGCCTGTGGAACTCTGTTCCGTTTGCCTGTTTCCCACCTGACTACAACTTGGATGTTTTCAAATCCAGCATAAACAAGTTCCTGATGGACCGCCCTCTTAAGTAATCCACTTTATCAGATCTCCATTACTAACGATTACTACGATACTATCCCATTGATTACTGTACACGCAATAACCCTTATCCCCGAGTGGTCCCCGGGTCTTTATAAGGGGTGATTTCCATGTAAAAATAAACACAATAAAAGAAACACGACTCTAACTCATTTATTATCTTCTGCATGATTTCTTTCTATACATGATGATTGCAACACTTAAAGTCCATAAGCCCAAATGCCTGAGGGAGTATCTATACACAGATGATGTTACAGAGTCTTAGCTTTCTACGACAGCTAAGTCTCTCTCTCGGGTCAAAATGTTGAGATCCAGCAACAAGCAAGAGCAAGATAGCCAGCAACAAATCAAACTGCAGACCGGCTTAATGCGGGCACTGGTCTCCCGCTTTATGGTTTTTTAAATCAGAGATTTGGTTCTCCTAGAAAGGTTGCCTTGACTACGGCTTACGCGAGCCCTCTGCACACCTATACATACATACTTGCATACATACATATAATGATTGCAACATCTTGTCAGACGAGTGCCACTCCCTCAGGTACTGAAAGTCCTTGAGCCCGATGATAGCCATAACTTTAGTCCTGCCGGAAAAAAAAAGATTCACACGCACAAGCAGACATGACACTGAAGACGGTCACTGGTATATATATACATATATATACATGCACGCATGCATACACATATGCACATACACACATACAAATAACCCACATATATGCATACATACATACACATTACATATATGCATACATAGACATACTTATACATAAACATACACAAGACGGTCATTGGCATGCATACACACACATATATATGTATTTAAACACAAATATGCATATATACAGATACACACATAACTGTAAACATACACATATATGTACATACACCATGAATATGCATACATACAGATATACATACATACACACCTACAAATACATAGACATATACGTACATACATCCATACGTACACATACGCATATACATATATACAGACACATTGCTCAAAACAACAAGGTACTATGACAAGGCTCACTGGGAAGCCATTAGAGAACACATCCGAAATGTCCCATAGACTAATATTTTCTCTTTTGCTGCTGAACAGTATGCCGACAACTGAATGGTGCAAATCGGGAATTGAAACACATGTTCCCAGACGGAAGTATTATAGCTAGCCCCACGCACTCCCATGGTTCATACAGATTGTGCATAAAAGCAACATGCATTCCACCAGTTTATACGTCATGTCAAACACAAATAGGCAAAAATTCGAAGATGCTAGAAATCATTGTAATAAAGAAATAGCGACAGCCAAAAGAAAGCATGTTGAAATAATCGGGGAACGCATAGAATCGCAATGGAAAATCTATAATAGTGTAGTGATTAAGGGACAATCACTAATTCCTCTACTGAGCAACAACCAGAGAGTTGCATGCACAGTAACAGAGAAAACGGAACTGCTGTCCTGGTGATTCGCCTCCATCTTCACCTTAGAGCCAACAAACTCCCTCCCAAATTTCCCTATGCGGACTAAAGCCACATTAGATGATGCAAAAATCATCCCCTCTCATGTCTGCGATATCACAAAAAACTTAAACACCTCAAAGGCGTGTGAGCCTGATCTCATCTCTGCTATACTAATTAAGAAATGTTTAACTGAGCTATCCTCATACTTTCCAAACTCTACAATAAATGCCTGGCTGAACCTTGCTTCCCTATTGGCCTCTGTGGTATCAGTATACAGCAATGGTTCTCAACTTTTTTTTAATCATGACTTTCTTTACTTTTTAATGTATTTTGGTGAACCCTTATAGCTTATGCTATTTTTCAGTAATGTAAAGAAAACCAAAGGACATATATCAACAGTTTATCTTGAAGCAAGACTGGGCCGATATTATCGTTACATATACTATGGAAGTCCACATGGACCCCGGTTGAGAACCATTGGTGTACAGGAATTCTGGTGAAAGAACAGACCCATTAATCTCTTCACCCTGTTCATTAAAATCTTTTAGACCTCAATTAATCAAACACTAGTTCACTACCTCACAAAAGCAAATCTCTCTGACAAACAGTATGGATCCAGGCAATGTCGTTCTACTGCATATATTTTAACATTCATCTGTGAACGCATTTACCATGTACTTGATAAAGCGGGCGAAGCCACAGCTTTAGCTCTTGATATATCCGAGGCCTTTTACAAAGTCTGGCACAAAGGGCTGCTAATGAAAATTAAACTGTACATAATAACTGGCACGTATACTAAATATAAGTAGACCCCTCTTAAACAACTCTGTTCCGTCTACCTGCTTCCCACGTGACTACAACTTTGATGTCTTCAAGTCCAACGTTAACAAATTCCTAATGAAACGCCCTCCTAAGTAAACACTTCATCAAATCTCCACACTAACATACTGTACTTGCAATAAGCCTTATCCCTGAGTGGCTTCCGGAACAAATACATAGAGGGCATTGCAAAGTCTGCTGCAAAGAAGTGGGTTCCTTCTATCGAGCTAGAAGACTACTCACACCTGAAAGTATCCTGTACCTCTACAATGCCACCATTCGCCCACGCCTGGAGTATGCTTGCCACATCTGGACTGGTGCCTCTATCACTAGCCTCTTCCTTTTGGGTAGGTTCCAAAAAAGAGTTATCAATCTAATCGGCTCCACTTTATCAACAAAGCTCCAGCTCTTGTCCCATCGCCGCAATGTTTCATCTTTGTGCCTTTTTTACAAATATTTTGATAGAATGTGATCTGATGAACTCGTTGACCGTACCCACATCCCCGACAAACTCGCTTAGCAATAAAATATCACACCTTCACTGTTGAGGTCACTTGATACCAGAAAGCTTTCTATTCTAATAGTTTCTTCTCTCGAACAGCTGGACTTTGGAATTCCCTTCCTGCTACCTACTTTCCTGGTCATACTGATATGCACAAGTTTAAAGGTAACATAAACCGACATCTTGGTAACCTTTCCAAATAGTAGCCTTTTACGTCTAAGTGGAAATATGCCTTGTTAGGTGTTAATGTGAGTAAAATAAATAAATAAATAAAGCTGGTTGAGTGTATATGTGATTGTATTTATCATCCAACTTCATTGTTTTGTTTGGAAAATTATATGCGAGTCTGTTAATCTTATCTTCATGTGTTGCAAAAAAATGAGTTGGAAACAAACTTTATTTAAAAAACAAAGTGCAAGCGTCTTTAAATAACTTTCAGTTGGACTGTCTTGTCAATTCGTACGTTGTTTTGTTTGGAAAATTATATGCGAGTCTGTTAATTTTATCTTCATGTGTTGCAAAAAAATGAGTTAGAAACAAAGTTGATTAAAAAAAAGTGCAAGGGTCTTTAAATAACTTTCAGTTGGACTGTCTTGTCAATTCGTACGTTGTTTTGTTTGGAAAATTATACGCGAGTCTGTTAATCTTATATTCATGTGTTGCAAAAGATGAGTTTAAAACAAACTTTATTTTTAAAAAAAGTGCAAGCGTCTTTAAATAACTTGCAGTTGGACTGTCTTGTCAATTCGTACGTTGTTTTGTTTGGGAAATTATATGCGAGTCTGTTAATCTTATCTTCATGTGTTGCAAAAGATGAGTTTAAAACAAACTTTATTTAAAAAAAAAAGTGTAAGCGTCTTTAAATAACTGTCAGTTGGAAAGTCTTGTCAATTCGTACGTTGTTTTTTTTGGAAAATTATATGCGAGTCTGTTAATTCGACCTTCATGTGTTGCAAAAAAATGAGTTTAAAACAAACTTTATTTAAAAAAAAAGTGTAAGCGTCTTTAAATAACTTTCAGTTGAACTGTCTTGTCAATTCGTACGTTGTTTTGTTTGGAAAATTATATGCGAGTCTGTTAATCTTATCTTCATGTGTTGCAAAAGATGAGTTTAAAACAAACTTTATTTTAAAAAAAAGTGTAAGCGTCTTTAAATAACTGTCAGTTGGACTGTCTTGTCAATTCGTACGTTGTTTTTTTTGGAAAATTATATGCGAGTCTGTTAATTCGACCTTCATGTGTTGCAAAAAAATGAGTTTAAAACAAACTTTATTTAAAAAAAAAGTGTAAGCGTCTTTAAATAACTTTCAGTTGAACTGTCTTGTCAATTCGTACGTTGTTTTGTTTGGAAAATTATATGCGAGTCTGTTAATCTTATCTTCATGTGTTGCCAAAAAATGAGTTCGAAACAAACTTTATTTTTTAAAAAAAGTGCAAGCGTCTTTAAATAACTTTCAGTTGAACTGTCTTGTCAATTCGTACGTTGTTTTGTTTGGAAAATTATATGCGAGTCTGTTAATGTTATCTTAATGTGTTGCCAAAAAATGAGTTCGAAACAAACTTTATTTTAAAAACAAAGTGCAAGCGTCTTTAAATAACTTTCAGTTGGACTGTCTTGTCAATTCGTACGTTGTTTTGTTTGGAAAAGTATATGCGAGTCTGTTAATCTTATCTTCATGTGTTTAAAAAAATGAGTTTTAAACAAACTTTATTTAAAAAAAAATCCAAGCAGGGAGGAAAAGGGACAAAAATCGTCCAATCGCTGATCACTTACTTACTATTTATGATTTTTTGATTATTTATTCGCGTGTTTTTTTCGTGTGTGTGTGTGCGTACGTATGTGTGTATATGCGTGTATGTGAGCCTCTACGTGATTAAGTTTGTATGTCTGTGCGCATGCACACGTATTTTGGCGTATGTCTATGTACGCATGTGTTTATTTCAATGTGTATGCGGGGTTGAGGGGGCTCCCGTAAGCCGTGGTTAAGGCAACCCCTCTAGGAGAAGCAATTCTCTGAGTTAAAAAACATAAAGTGGGAGACGAGTACCCGCATTAAGCTGGTCGGAAGTTTGACTTGTTGCTGGCTATCTTGCTCTTGCTTGTTGCTAGATGTCAACATTTTGAATCGAGAGAGAGAGATTTAGCTGTCGCATAAAGCTAAAACTCTGTAACACCATCAGGTACAGATACTCCTTCAGGCTATAAGAAAAAAAAAAGAAACGGTCCTATTGCGATGGAAAAGTTGTGACGCGTGTAGGTCTGAAATGCTGGAAGCATGTAGTAATTGATCTGCCATTATTATATGTATCTATGTATATATATATAGGTGTATGTATGTTTGTGTACATGTGTATGTGTGTATATCTATGTTTATATGTATGTATATGTGTGTTTGTGTGTATGTGTGCATGTATGTATATGGGTGTGTGTATGTGTATTTATGCATTTGTGTATGCATGCATATATATGTGTGTATATGTGTGTATGAGTGCATATTTACGTACATCTATGTATATGTAGGTAAGTGTGTGTGTATATATGTATGTGCGTATGTGTACGTATGTATGTATGTATATGTGTGTATGTATTTGTAGGTGTGTATGTATATCTGTATGTATGAGTGCATATTTACATACGTGTACGTATATGTAGGTAAGTGTGTGTGTATATATGTATGTGCGTATATGTATGTATATGTGTATGTATATCTGTATGTATGCATGTGTGTCTGTATACGTATGTATGTGTATTCATGGTGTATGTACATATATGTGTATGTTTACAGATATGTATGTATCTGTATATATTACATATATGCATACGTAGACATACTTATACATAAACATACACAAGACGGCCATTGGCATGCATACACACACATATATACATATATATATATATGTGTGTGTGTGTGTGTATGTGTGCATGCCAATGGCCGTCTTGTGTATGTTTATGTATAAGTATGTCTATGTATGCATATATGTAATGTGTATGTATGCATATTTGTGGGTTATTTTTATGTGTGTATGTGCATATGTGTGTATGCATGCGTGCATGTATATATATATATATATATATATATATATATATATATATATATATATATATATATATATATATATATATATATATATCAGTGACCGTCTTCAGTGTCATGTCTGCTTGTGCGTGTTAATTTTTTTTTTCCGGCAGGACTAAAGTTAAGGTTATCTTCCGGCTCATGGACTTTCAGTACCTGAGGGAGTGGCACTCGTCTGACAAGACGTTGCAATCATCAATCATCATCATTTATCATCCAAGAGAATTTTAAACGTAAAAAATTATATGCATGGAAAGTAATTATAAAATGCATGCTGAATATATGTGAGAGGGGTAAATTGTTCTGCAAAATAGATTTCAACATAGGGGTCAAGTAGTCGGGATTCGGAGACAGGAGTCGGAGTCGGAGTCGAAGATATCAAAGGAGTCGGAGTCGGCATTCTATGAATTCTAGGACTCGGAGTTGGAGTCGTATTTTTACCACCCGACTCTGCAACCCTGGTTATAAACCACCCGGAAGTTCAAACTTCGGATCGAAATAAATAGAGAAAATTCTACCTCACAAGATTTCCAGTTACGGTATAACTGGAAATCATTAAATTATTTCTCTCCGATAGGCTTATACGAGTAGTGGTCGATGGACAAAAATCAGAGGCCTGCATTATTAATGCTGGAGTCCCTCAGGGGTCAATCCTGGGCCCAACTCTCTTCCTGATCTACATCAATGACCTCCCTAAACACATACTTAAATCATTCGTTGACATCTATGCTGATGACACGACCATCTACGGCAACACATCCAGGGCTGTAAATGACAAAGTTCTCTCTGACTCTCTTTCTACTGATCTCGAGCGCGTGGTTCAGTGGGGGAAGACGTGGCTGGTTACCTTTAATGCATCTAAAACCAAACTCCTATCCTCACATCATCAACGCTCTGATGCCCATCTGGCATCAATTGAAATGGATGGCTCTCGTCTGAGGGAGGTCCCGTGTTTTGACAAGCTTCTGGGGTTGACCTTTACTCCTGATCTGAAATGGAACACGTACATCAAGTCTGTTGCCAAGGTCGCTGGAAAGATGGTGGGATCCGTCTACCTCTCCAGAAGATATCTCACTACTGATGCAATTCTCTATCTATATAAAAGCCAAGTATGTCGAAGGATGGAATACTGCTGCCATATCTGGGCAGGAGCTGCTTAAAATAGCCCATCCTGCCTTGGCAGAGTACAAAATAGACTTCGTGGCTTAGTGGGGGATGCCCTTTTCTCTACCCTGCAACCTCTCTCCCACAGAAGAAACGTTGCGAGCTTATCCTTGTTTTATCGTTATTTCCATGGCAGGTGCTCGTCTGAACTCCAATCTCTGGTCCCCCCTCGCCAATCTTTCACGAAAAACACCCGTCTAGCTTAATCCACTGTGAAAAAATTTCCCCACTCTTTATCTGTGCCTAAATCAAAACGTGGAGTCCATGAACAAAGCTTCTTTCTTAGAACTGCACGCCTGTGGAACTCTGTTCCGTCTGGGTGCTTCCCTCTGGACTGCAACTTGGATGTTTTCAAGTCCAATGTTAACAAATTACTAATGAACTGCCCCCTTAATTAAACACTTCATCAAATCACCACACTAACGTAATGTACTTGCAATAACCCTTATCCCTGAGTGGCTTCCGGGCCTTGATAAGTGGTGATCACTGTGTAAAAAAAAGGCTTTAGTAGAGCTAGGTAGTAAGTGTTGAAAAAATATATGTATGGGAATCATACTACACATATTTTCTCCCATTTGATCCCCGAAATGATGGGCAAAGTTTATATATATATATATATATATATATATATATATATATATATATATATATATATATATATAATCTATCCATGTGTGCGTCTGAGTGTGTATATTCCCTACCAAACTACTCTGTCAATTTTTAGTCTAAACTCGAGATTTGACATAAGGTGTATTGATTGGGAAAATCTTTTTACTCCGTTTCCGTGCCAGAATTTCTGCTGTCAAGGGGTCAAACTTCAACGATTTGAAATCTATACTGAACTCATCCGCCAATTTTGTGTTTAAACACGGGAAATTTTAGATGTAGGTTACTTGGACATGGATAAAACTGTTTAATTCTATTTGAGCACAAAACAATAAATATGAAGGTATCAAAATTGGGGTCAATTAAAAAATTAAAAAAGTGACTTCTACGGTCTTCGAATTACTACGCCAATTTTTGGTCTAAACATTTGAAATTTTACATAAATTGTAATCATATATAGAGGAAGCTTTTCACTGGTTTTTGGCCGAAAATTTGGCTGCCAAGGGGTTAAAGTTCCAAAGATTTGACATTTGCGGTCTCGAGCAAACTATTCAGCAACTTTTGGGTCTAAACATTTGCAATTCTAACTAAATGTTATTCAGATATACAGCAAGATTTTTAATCCGTTCTGGGGCGAAAATTTCGCTGCCAAGATGTCAAAGGTCAAAGTTGACAGAGATGACCTTTGCATATTCTACCGAACTCTTCCGCCAACAAATGTGTCTAAACATTTGAAATTTTAGAAGTAGTTTTCGGGGACATAAATCAAACATTTTATATATGTAAATACGCATATAATGTTATGAACAGTACATAGGCTCCGATCAAAGTTAAGCTGAACTGCTAGTATATATATTAATTTTATGTGAGTAAATTATATAGTTATATATATATATATATATATATATATATATATATATATATATATATATATATATATATACAAGGGTGGATCTAATACAATCCGTTAAAATATGATATTTTAATTCATACAGATTCCGTATTTATTATTATACAGCCAGTTCTCTATTTGTTTTTTTATTGTAAATTCAGTCGACTAAAATAAGATGGAAAACCGGTAGAGGAAAAGGAAAAAAATGGGGGAAGTTACATGTAACAAATGTACAATTGAGTAAAATAAATAAGTCGATTAAAAACAAGATCGTTAAAATACACACGAAGCGCTTTTCGTTCAGACTAACTTTTCAAGCCTATATAAAAGTTATCTTGCTAACTGCTCTCCTCTGAAAAAAAAAGCAAATTTCTTTAAACTCCATGGAATAAGGAAAGAAATACCAGTTCTCGTATACCTTTGTGCTAACAATAACTGTTTAAAATAATTTGCAAATGTTTTAACTCTTTCCATATGCAAATGTATATACATATGTATATACATATATATATACGTACACATATATATGCATATATATACATATATATATGCATATATATGCATAAATATACTTATATATACATACATATGCATATATATACATACATATACATATATACATATATATACATATACACATATATACATATATATATACATATATATATACATATATATACATATACATATATATACATATACATACATATATATACATATACATATATATATAACGATTTCTGTAATACATAACTAAGAGCGTAGTTTTGCAAGAGTATTCAACAGAGGAACATTTGTTCTATTGCTGAAAGATATAGTAAAAAATTCCATCCACACAAAATTGATTGAATAGCCCTGGCAATTCTATGTATGGATCACTTACATTAGAGGTAATAAGTTAAATCTCGCTTAATGGGATACACGGAAAATCCTAACAAGTTCGACTTCTTTTAAATGTACAAGAAGGAAGTCATTTAAAACGACAGAAAAGGAGTCATTCCAAAAAAGAAACTTTTCAGGTGTATTTTGTGTATGAGCTGTACAGCATGATCATTACGTGTTGACAAGGAGAGAGTAATGTCAAAATTTATCAACGGCAAAAATTCGGCGGGGGAATTCATCAGACGGACAGTATATCTAAACGAGAATGCAGAAGACATTTGCCGGATAAACGGAAATAACTGACATAAATATGAACATTATGTGTGAACGAGATTACGCACGATTTTATATAGAACGAAAATTATGTATGAAATGCGTAAAACTTTACATATATTGAAGTTTATTATTATGCAAGAAGATATAAGATACGACCATCATTTTACTGGGTGAAACAAGTTTGTATATATATATATATATATATATATATATATATATATATATATATATATATATATATATATATACAGTTAAAGTCGAAATTATTGGCACCCTTTCAATTTTTGCACTTTTTGGAGAAAAAAACATTTTTTCACTAATCAAGTGTTGATGAACATTTATGTCTCTCATCTACAGATCCTGAAACACTTTTAGTTTATTATAAAATATTCAAAATAAATATTATCAATGATAACAAAAAAACAGACAAATTCAAATTTATTGGCACCAATTATTTTTATCATAGAATTCACGATATTTTATGCAAAATAATACTTTTTTATTATGATTTGGGTATTGCATAATCTTCTAGAACGTTCCAAAGCCTTCTATGCATAACGTGCATTAGTCAATCCTTCACTTTATCAATAAAACTAGACTGCAAAGATGGTTAAAATTAAGGAACACAGTTTAGATGTTAGACAGTAAATAATGGATGCACACATCAAAGGTATTAGGTACAAATCTATTTCTAAGTGTTTTGAAGTCCCTGTGTTAACAGTGAGAAACATTATGAAGAAGTACGGTGTTTTCAATACGATTCAAAACCTGACGGGTCGAGGCTGTAAAAAGAAACTTTCTCCCAGAACTGTATGACAAGTCATTCGAGAAGTGGAAAAGGATTCGAAAACTACTGGTAAGAAGATAGTCCAACAATTGAGCGATTAAGGTATTGAAATTTCTGTTTCGACATTGAGGAGGGCACTGAAGTCACACAGGATTAAGGGGTACCAACCAAGGAAGATTGCTCTCCTCTCCAAGAAACATGTTAAAGCCCGCTTACAGTTTGCACTGCAGTTTATTGACAAGGATTCAACTTTTTGGGGATTCAGATTTATGGTTAGATGAGACTAAAATTGAACTTTTTGGTAGCAGAGATGTGTCGTTTGTGCGGCGGAAGAAAGGAGAAGTCTTCAACCCAAAAAATACAATCCCTACGGTGACGTATGGTGGAGAAAACCGTATTTTTTGGGGTTACTTTTCGGGCAATGGCACTGGAAAACTTGTCACTGTGGATAGCATCATGAGGCAAGATCAATACATTAAAATATTGACGGAAAATCTGAAACCTTCTGCAGAAGCCCTTAGTCTTGGAACCTACTGTGTCTTCCAACGGGAGAATGATCCAAAACATACGGCGAAATCGGTGACGAAATGGCTTTTGGATAATGAAATAAACGCCCTGAAGTGGCCAAGTTAAATCCGGACTTGAATCCAATGGAAAACTTGTGGGCTGTGGTGAAGGCGAACGTGACTAGAAGGAAACCAAGGAACCTGAGGGAATTAGAAGATATCGCACAGGAAGAACGGTTTAATATTCCTATTGATGTGTGTAGGAATTTAGTAATGTCCTATAGAAAACTTCTGGAAGCTGTTATTAAAAAAAAGGCTTTGACAGTGACTATTGATAAAGCGTACCAATAAATTTTAATTCGTCGGTTTTCTTGTTATCATTAATAATATTTATTTTGAATATTTTATAATAAACTCAAAGTGTTTCAGGAGATCTGTAGATGGGAGATATAAATTTTCATCAACATTTAATAAAAATGATTATTGAAAAAATAGAAAGGATGCCAATAATTTCGGCTTTAACTATATATATATATATATATATATATATAACTTTATCTATAAATGTATATATATATGTATATATATATATGTATATTTTTATAAAGAGAGAGAGAGAGAGGGACAAAAGTAATTCAACAGCATTTAAAATAAATGCATCTATCACTTATATTAATGCAATTCTATTTTATAACTATAACCCCGACCCTAACTTGTCATACACTTTTTGCTCACCCATATATATATATATATATATATATGTATATATATATATATATATATATGCATATATATATATAGAGAGAGAGAGATAGAGAGAGACAGAGAGAGACAGAGAGAGACAGACAGACGGACAGACCGAGAGAAAAGGAGAGAAAGGGAAACGTGCACGGCCGATACGGTTGACAACAGCCGATATGTAATTTTTTTTATCTCACAGGGTAAATATTGACAAAATTAAACGATAAGACAACACTGTCCACTCCTGGATGAGTGCAAATAGGACTGGGATCTTGAACGGCTTATTGCCACCACAATTATAGTGACGCCCAACAGTCGCTGCCAATGGAAATCAATGGTATGTGGCTTTCCGAGAATGCAAATTCATTTGCGAAGGTTTTGAAAGACGTGGACAGTACTGAAATATATATATATATATATATATATATATATATATATATATATATACATACATATACATATACACACATATATATATGTATATATATATATAACTACTTCATTTACTCACATAAAATTAATATACGAAAGTATAGATTGATGCGTAAACTTTAAGTATTTACTTCAAAAGTGCTCAATACGTAAAAATCAAACTAGCAGAAATAATAATAATAATAATAATAATAATAATAATAATAATAATAACAAACCAACCCCGGACAAGAACAACCATACCATAAATAAAAATACTAATAACGGACAAGATAAATGCAACTGTAGACACCGCACTCTTTGCCCAGTTCAAAATAAATGTCTAACAAAAAGCGTAGTTTATCAAGCACCAATATTTGCCAAAGAAAACCCGAATAACAAAAAATATTACGAAGGCATGACTTCCTTAGATTTCAAAACTCGATACTATGACCACAAAAGTACATTCAACAATAAAAACACCGTATAAAAACAACACTAGCGAATAAATACTAGGAACTTAAAGTAAGCGGACATTCGCCGGTAGTCAAATGGAAAATAATAAGGCAAGCTACCACGTGTAGGCATTTAGACGACCCATGCAAATTATGCCTTCATGAAAATTTGCTAACCTGTACTTTAAAGAACCCCAAAATCTATTAAACTGTAGAAGAGAAATAGCAAATAACTGTGTTCACAAAATAAAATTTACTCTGGGATAGCTGTACAAAGTAGTTTTAAAACTAACAAAAACAATAGAAAATAAACAAATAAATAAATTAAATAAAGATGAATATACATAAACGATCACACATATATGTATGTATGTATATTTATATATATATATATATATATATGCATATATGTATGTACACATATGTATATTTATATTAAAAAAAGAAAATGTCTGCCTTAATCCACTAACCTAGTTTTAAAACAGATCCTTTGTTCGATAAAATGCATGCCCATTGGCTGATAGGAAAGGGCGCGGTGGATACTAGAAAGATGATTGGCTAATTAAAATCCTCAACAGAAGAGGACCATATAAAAACGATAAACAACCACAGAATTCGCGCATAAGCCTGACGAATCCTAGAGTGGATGAAACGCCGAATATTCAGTGTAGCTTAATCGCCATATATATTTTATAAATGACTATATATATATATATATATATATATATATATATATATTTAAAAGAGTGTAGCCATCAACAATTGTGGCTACACTCTTTTAAATATACATTATTCTCTCACACGTAGAAAACACACGTAGAAAAATAAGTCGGCAATTGGAGATTAAGATCTAAAGGTGTATAAATAAATATAGATAACATAAATATAGATACGTGTACTAATAGTTTTAATGGTCATATCAATAAAAATAATATAAATAAAAGGCTAAAAATGACGAAAAACATGAAGCAAGAATAAAAATGAAAATAATCAAAACTAAACCAATAGAAATGATGGATATTGGTGTGCTGAGAAAAGGAAAAAATGTAATACACGTATTGATATCAATATAAAAATTGACAAGTTTATATGCATATACATATTTGTATGGGTATGGAATAATATAACATAACCAGGAAATTACTTTTCTGAAACGTGAAATAATATATATCTAAACATTATGTAAATGTATATATTCATTTATTCGAGGATAAATAGTTATATTAGGTCGCTACAAAAAGCCATTTGTTTCAGTCAATGAGACTTCGTCAGGATATCCTGAACTATTCAACGCCATAGAAAAAAAGAAAAGACTAGAAAAGTTTCGAGCTCTCTAGAAAGAAGGATGAAAATGAAGAATCGCATTTCTACTTTTTTGGACAATTTTTACAAAATTACTACTGTTGGATTTATAAATTTATAAATTTGAAATGATTAAATTGGGTCGTAAAATAAACACAAAAAGGAAAATAATCTATTTTACGCCACCTTTTAACATGATGCTCAAATTTTACCTAGGCAATACATTTTTAAAACTTATCAAAAATCATTTCCCTCCCAAAGGCACTCTACACAAAATCTTTAATAAAAGTACCATCAAATTAAGCTCTAATTGTAGTGATGATTTAGAAAAAAATAATCAAAAAACAATAACAAAATATTAAATGGCATTAATAGATATACACCTAAAGTAACTAAATCATGCAATTGTAGAAGAAAGTCTGAATGCCCCCTTTAAAGGAAACTGCCTTATAACCTCAGTTGTTTACAAAGCTGCTATCTTTACTAATGAAAACTCTGATAACAAAAAATATTATATTGGCATGGAAAGTAACACATTCAAGGAAAGATATACAGGACACAAATGCCCTTTTGAAAATCTAAACTGTACAGACAGAACATCACTATCTAAATACTTTAACGCATTAATTGAACAAGGATTGTCACAAATTGTAAACTGAAATATTCTTAAGAGAGTAAACACCTGTTCGTCTTTAAATTCATTTTGCTACCTATGCCTTAATGAGAAACTATTTATTAAACATTTAAGGTAGAGAGATAAGTTTCTAAATAAAAAAAACGAAACACAAAAAGAAACACCTACTTTCTAACCTTAATCAAATCTGAAGACTTAGATACTACTTGAAAACATACATAATTTATAACCTAATATTCCATCAGCATACCCTCAATCCTTCTGTGTTGTGAATTATTATACTTCGTATGGTTTAATGACACTTATCTTTATGCTACACATATACTTCTCCATCCCTTTCACTCCATCCATGAGTCGCCTATATTAAGTATCTACCCCTCTATGTACACTTATCTAACCATAAATAGTTACATATTTTTTATTTCAGAGACTTTCTCATATTTGTCATATATGTATCCTACGGTTCTATTCTATATTTTATACACACACGCGCGCGCGCACATACACACACACACACACAAACACACACACACACATATATATATATATATATGTGTGTATATATATCCTGTGAATTCTGTATAAGATTTTTTGTAAACACGTTTCTATATCTTTTTACCACCTCTATTTTAAACGCACATATAACTATACCCATCCCTCACTCTACCCCTATCTAATTAACTTTCACGTTATATATGTGTATATTCTAACATATAACTTATGTACTTTTCCTCCCCTTTAGTATATGTCTCAGTATTTATGTAACTATAATTATGTATATGTATAAGCTGGGAGGAAGAAAATTGTTTAAGATCAGATAAGGTTTACTAATCTTTAAAACTAATGCATTTAATGATTCCATTGCATTTTTATTCATCCTCCTTTTTTATCTGTCTATATGTGTATATTTGTACGTGCGTATGCGTATATGTACGTATTTCATGCAGTTGTCCGTTTAGTAAATTGATGTATATATTTAGTTTACCATTATTGTTCTGGCAGTTACCAATCTCAACCTCTTGAAATTTCAAATCCATGAGCTAAATCCAGAACTACCAAATCCAACCTACATCTAAGTTTAAAAAAAGGATATTATAAACTTTTAGTTAAATAATAGTTGTCTATTTTGATTATGCTTTAATTTTATACGTACAAATATCACGAACATTATAACTAAGATGTTACTTATTTTGAGAGATAGTTTACACCCATAGTATTGTACGCACGCTACCTAACTCCGCTAAAGTAATGTAATTTTAATGTTAATCACTATTGACCCAATTAATAACAAGTATGATAAACACCTTATATAATACATAATAATGTGATAATATTGGTAATTGCTTTAAAAAATTGTAAATGATAATAAAATGCGTACAAATTCGCATTTACATGTATATGTGTGTATATTTATATGAATCCCGATTAAATTTTAAATTCTTATAATAACCCCAAAATTATTTTAATCGTAAATTTAAATATAATTTATTAACTAATAATGTGATTTTATAAATTTAATATTCTCATATATATATATATATATATATATATATATATATATATATATATATATATATATATACATATGCATCGTGAGAAATTCTAGTTACAATGCCATTTCATGTTTTAAGCCGCCTACGCACAATTCTAGTAGACAGCCTGTGATTGGTTAATTTGTATGTGCCAAAATAATTACTTGGCGCCTTTTTTGTAAACATCCATTTTGTTTTCAGTCTACGAAAAAACACATGGCAAGAGAGGCTCACCAAAAGTCGGTTCCGAGAAGAATGCCTTATCGAGAATGTAGCCGTAACAATTTCTTCATGTTACATCACCTAAATGTTTGGTGAAAAAGGACTTGAAATCTCTACAAGCAGAGACACCTTTATATTGTGCCGAAGATATCCCATTTAGAGGATGGCGTCATTTGAACATTTTCATCATGTTTATATCACCTAAATGTTTGAACTTTTCTCAATTCAATTAGGGTTCCAAGGGACTCGATTTATGCCTAATTAAAAGCACCAGAACTCTTGCCGAAAACACCGTTGCCTTAAGAAGTGCTTTCCAAACACTGGAAGACCTCATTGGTATGCCCTGTATTTAAGAATTCAGGCGATAAGTCATCTCCCTAACAGTACAGACCAATAAGTCTCCTGTGTGTCATGAGTAAGTTGCTGGAATCCATATAAAAGAGAGAAGTAGTCAACCACCTCAGCAGAAATAACGTTCTTAGTGACACGAAATATGGTTTCCGTTCTGCAAGATCTACCGCAGATGTGCTAACGGTTATATCTCATAAGATCAGAAGAATTTCTTGACAAAGGCTTCCTTTCTAGGGCAATTGCTCTTAACATATCGAAGGACTTCGATAAGGTATGGTATAACAGCCTACTTCACAAGATTTCCAGCTACAGTATAACTGGAAATGTATTCTCAATTATTAAATCATTTCTCTCTGATAGGCTCATGAGAGCAGTGGTTGATGGGCAAAACCTCAGAGGCCCACAGTATTAATCCTGGAGTCCCTCAGGGGTCAATCCTGGGCCCAACTCTCTTCCTGATCTACATCAATGATCTCCCTAAACACATACGTAAATCATTCGTTGACATTTATACTGACACGACCATCTATGGCAACACATCAAATGCTGTAACATGACAAAGTTCTCTCTGATTCTCTCTCCTCTGATCTCGAGTGCGTGGTACAGTGAGGGAAGACGTGGCTGGTTACCTTTAATGCATCTAAAACCAAGCTCCTACTTTACATCATCAACGCTTTGATCTCCCTCTGGCATCAATTGAAATGGATGGCTCTAATTTAGGAGAATCCCCATGTTTTAACAAGCTTCTGGGCTTGACCTTTACTCCTGATCTAAAATGGAACACGTATATCAAGTCTGTTGCGAAGATCGCTGAAAAAATGGTAGGATCCTTCTACCGCTCCAGAAGATATCTCACTGGTGATGCAATTCTCCATCTATATAAAAGCCAAGTACGCCCGAGGATGGAATACTGCTGCAAAATCTGGGCAAGAGCTGCTAAAAACAGCCTATCCTGCCTTGACAGAGTACAAAATAGACTTCGTGGCTTAGTGGGGGTGTCCTTTCTCTTCCCTGCAACCTCTTTCCCACAGAAGAGACATTGCGAGCCTATCTTTTTTATCGTTATTTCCACGGCAGGTGCTTGTCTGAGCTCCATTCTGCCCCCATTCGCCAATCTTTCACGAAAAACACCCGTCTAGCTGAAACTACTGTCAAAAAAGTTCCCCACTCTTTATCTGTGCCTAAATCAAAACGTAGATTCCATGAACAAAGCTTCTTTCTTAGAACTGCACGCCTGTGGAACTCTGTTCCGTCTGCCTGTTTCCCACCTGACTACAACTTGGATGTCTTCAAGTCCAACGTAAACAAATTCCTGATGAACCGCCCCCTTAAGTAGACATTTTTATTAAACCCCCACACTAACGTACTGTACATACATTAACCCTTATCCCTGAGTGGCTTCCGGGCCTTGATAAGTAGTGACCACCTTGTAAAAAAACAAAGCAAAAAAAACATACCAAGAATTACCATGGACCTTTTTGAAGGAAAATCACGCTACCACTTCAACAAAAGGAGTTAACTACTGTCTCCCAATATGGGAAGAAAAACTGACCCACCGTTTTGCAAGGGGACTGTACCCGGACCAATAACCTTTCTGTTATAGCTGAATAAAATTGAGTTTAAAGGTATGGTTTTGTGACTGTGGAATTATTTTTGCCTCTGCGAGAGAGTATTGAGTTTGTGAGATAAATTTCTGACAGTATATATATATATATATATATATATATATATATATATGTGTGTGTGTGTGTGTGTGTGTGTGTGTGTGTGTGTGTAGATATATGTCGCGTTGCGAATATGTATATATGAGTCTATAAACGCTTTAATTTTATTCTTCATCATGGAGATGGTTCAGTATATTACTGTATTTCTCTTTTGTTATACTCTCTACCCCTCCCTAACCTTAAACTATTTTTGACACGCGACTTTTTTCAACGAACACATTTTCAAACACCTTTTTTGGGCACGCAAAAATTAGCTTATAAAGAGACTAGTTTAAATCTCCCCACCCACTAACACAATAGAATTTTCTTGTAAAATACTTTAATCTTTTCAAATTTATATTGTCTATAAATCCAGCTATAGTAATTTTTTTAACAATTTTCCAAAAAGTTTGAAATGCGATTTCTCAATTTTTATCTTGCTTTTTTAGAAAGCTCGCAACTTTTATAGTTTTTTTTTATTTTAAGCGCTCAATCTTTTCTTTTTTCTGAGGCGTCGAATGGTTCAGGATTGCCTGCGAAGTCTCGTTGATTGAAACAGATGGCTGTTTGTAGCGAGCAAATGTAACTGTTTACCCTCGAATAAATAATGAAACATCTCAAATCTGTTTATATATTTGTGTGAGTGAGTTTGATACATAAGCGTTTTAATACTCTTAAACACGGTTTCCATCGATCCTGTATCGAGGTTGCAATTTTCCCTATCGAATTGAACCGTATTTCTCTGAAGAAAGAAATCTGTCGGGCATATTCAATACACAAGGATTCTACAGTCACGTTTGTATCAACTTTAGTCAAGATGAGTTTAACAACGTTGGTTTTAGGAACGTATATCCATCCTCCCGCATACAATTCAAATTATCATCCATCTAGTATGGCCTAGACTGAACGTTACTTAACTCCGCTGATCTAACGAGAACCAATGTGCGAAAGAAATTATGTTCTACTAAAAATATTCAGGTTAGAGAGAGATGTCCTCTTTCAACATAAGTTTGGAGAGAAAGTGTAAAGATTTGTGCACTTGCAACGCTGGTATTCTTAAATGGTCACCCATTTAGTATTGGCCATGTTTTACGTCACTTAATTTTTCTACTGTAACGAAAATCAGTGGGATTATGTGTTTACACCAGTTACGTTTCTCGTCAATAATTTATGAAAACTTTACTTTCAGTTGTTACTCTTCACTTTTTCATTTCCTGTTTGTCCATAATCGATCTGATTCGCCGGAAATCGAGCAGTTTAACGGAAACCGCATCAAGTATAACAATGCTGCCGAGAGACGGACTTTTACAAACTACGAGCAAATTTTAAAGCGATAATATTTTCTTAATGCTACAATGTGTCAGCGGAAATGAAAAGAAAGTATAACTTAAATAATCTTGAACAATACCCGTCATTTAACGGATTCATATAATGGTCGCTGTTTATACGTACAAGGGTTGGATAAAACAATGGAAACCTTTTAACATTTCAAACCTATTTATTTTATTATTGGACTAGATTTTGTCAGAATTACAGATTTTATTCTACGAGATAAAGAATTTTACAAAGTTAGGATTGTTTAAAGAAAAAAAAGTAGTCAATTATACATGTAAAACCGTCTCTTTTGCGTCACTAGACAGAACGTTAGGAATGGGGAGTAAAAGTCGACCGAACATTTGTCTAAGTGAAACCAGCTCATTGACTAAAGTTTGCTTACAAATTTAGCCAAATAAATAAATAAGTAAATAAATAAATTTACACTCACTCCTTACAAAATAAAGATAATACGCAAAGCGCTACAGGGAGCATTTGAAAAATTGAAAAGTCAAAATATGTTGAAGATTAAAATGGAAAAGAACAGAAAATGCTGGAATATTGATGTTATTTTGAGGCAATCAGATTACAGAAAAAAGTATCACGTTTTAACCATTGATAACTCATGTGTAACAATCTCTACGTGTTCGTCCTATCATACTACTACTACTATTACTACTACTACTAATACTATTACTAATGCCACAACTACTACTAATCATAAGAATCATAAGAGAGTGGAAACAAAACAGGTAAGGAAGACTCTCGGATTAGATCGTGCACAGGGATATTCGATAACTTTACAAATTTGTTTTTCAAAATGACGGAATTTTGACAGCAGATGTTATTGCTGCATTGATCACGCATGGACGAACAGATTTTAGAATGATACATCGAAGTATACTGCGGTCGATAACTATCGGCCCATCACCTGCTTTCCATGTTGATAAAAACAACCGAAAGTTACTTGTGTAGACGGTGTGAACAGAGAGATAAGTAACGTAGGCAGATAGCTCAAAAGGAGTACGAGTGGCGTCATGAAAATATTGTGAGAAAGATCCATTGGAATATATGTGAGAAAAAAGAGTTGAATGCAGTGAACAATGGTACGGACATATTTCAGCAAATGAAATGGACAGTGATGATTTGAAAGTATTGTGGAATATGTATATCCAATGTGATAAGTTGCTTGAAACGAGGAGACTATATTATAATTAATATAGCAGTACCAGCTGATGTAAATGTGGGGGGAGGGATTAAATGGAAAATTACAAGGACTTGAAAAGGAAGATCGAAGGATTATCGATCTTGAAGTAAGCAGTACCAGTTATGATGGGAGTCCCGATGAGTGCGACAAAGAGATTTGGCAATTGGATCGAAAAGATTGCGATTCATTGCAATATTAGAATGCTTAAAAAGCTAACTTGTTGGAACTGTAAGAAGCTTGCGGGAAATGCTGGAGGCCTGAGAAAAGAAGATGCTAATAGCCTCTGGTTCGACACAAAATATGACAACAGAAATAATAATAATATTGAAATAAATATTTATAAAAATGATAATAATAAACATAATAATTATTATTACATTAGTCATAGTAGTTTTTTACACAGAGATCACCTCTTATCAAGGCCCGGAAGCCACTCAGGGATAAGGGTTATTGCAAGTACATTACGTTAGTGTGGAGATTTGATGAAGTGTTTACTTAAGGGGCGGTTCATTAGGAATTTGTTAACATTGGACTTGAAGACATCCAAGTTGTAGTCCGGTGGGAAGCAGGCAGACGGAACAGATAAGTATAATAAGATAAACACAAACTGGTTGCAGTACTTGAAAATGGAAATCATAAATCCTATAGGACATAAACCTACTAACGGATAACTCATCCAAAGAAGCAGACCGGGGATAATGATATGTAACAAAATAGAAAAATTATTTCAGATCATATATTTCGACAGAGTGAATATCAAAAAGACGGAGAAGCAGTGAAAATGCACTTCATTCGCCAGAAGATTTATAAAAATATAAAACATAAAGGAATTTATGAAACACACAAATAATCAGAGAAGCACTATAAAGAATCCCGAAAATCTCCGAAAAAAGAATGAGAAATTCGAATCAGGGGAAAGACAAAGAAGATACAATTGATTGCAATAATGAAAACAGCCGAAATTTTAAGTAAAACCTTTGAATGCAGAGAATTACAAAGTCTCATTGGCTACATAAATATGAAATAAAACAAAAAAAGGAAAACACTAGATAGGACCTAGAAAATTAGAACTGCAAACTTGTAATTAACTACCTCTCCTCGACAAAAATATGAAGCGTCAGCAAAATATAAAATATTTAGAAAAGACAATACTAACTAAGCCTCCACTGGATGTGTGTGAAGAGACCGGAACCTTAAACAGGCTTATTGCAACCCAATTTCTAGTTCAATGCAAAGGAGAAGTCGAGGACAAGCGACTGCTACGATTATGTAAATAACTTTACAAACATTAGCCGACAGAAGGGGAAAGTACTGGAGAAATGAAGAGAGTTTTTGTTACCAGGACTTCAGGGAAAATCCCTGGGTTTGTCAGTGAGCAACAACTGATAATGCCGTGTGTGAGTATTAGTGAGTGAAATAAAACCGACGCAGAAATCAGACCACATAAACTAGAAACGTTGAAATTGCGTTATAAATAAAACAAAATATACAAAGAACGCCACATGAACCAATAAATTCGCACTTTGATTGCACCAGACGTATTTGATACCAAATAAAATAACCATCCAAAGAAGATGGAAACACCAAGGAAATAGAATATTATGCAAATCTCTACTGGAATATGGCGCAGAGTACTAGAACCTGGGGGAGGGTTATTGATACAAAAGCACTAGTGAAAACCAATGGTCTTGTCAGAGAGAATTTAATAGTAATTGGCAGTTGCAAAAGTATTTGTTATCAAAAGAGGATGAGAATGTTTGAAATCTGATGAGACTAGTTGTCGCACAGACTCTGAAGAACATCATTAATTATTGCCTGTGAGCAATTACATAAGAACCTACACTGTAATAATGATAATACGTTACATAATTATATAAAAATGTCAGAATTTGATTTAGAAAATATCTTGTTAGCATTTCTAACTTTAATCATGACCTACGTTCTTTGGGTCAAAGTGGATTTTTTAGTCTGGCCTTCTAGAGGTGACACTTTTAGCTATAATTGAGATTTTCAAAACGGATATTTTATTGACGTCAACAGATTCCTTGCCAGTGGATAACAACCTTTTATTTGACTAAAAGTAGTTTAGTTCTATAAAACAAATATTATGGTCAGAAAGACACAGCTGTAATTATTGAAAAAGTGCGGGATATTTGCTTCCTGTTGTATAAAGTAATTTATATGATTCTCTCTCCGCGTCTTTCTCTCTTTCTCTTTCTATCTATCTGTCTCTGTCTCCCTTTTTGTTATTGTTCATTGTAAAAGGATATTAATAAATCAAACGTTTATAGATAACAATTAGATAAAGAGGTGAGACAAACACAAAACTGAAGTTGGTTTATCACGAAAAAGCCATACCGAATAATTATGTAAAAAATTTCAATCTACATTGTAATATAAAAAGTGTTGCAATAATCAGCTTTAAAGTGTATTAGATGTTTTGTGTGTAGAGGAAATTTCTAAAATAAATCGTTCATAATAATAGAGCGTCATAATTGAACATGGCTGAGCAACCAATTTGTATAGGTAAAGGCTAAATGTCTTTACACATGCGTATTAAAATAAGAATCGGATTTATTACAGCTCAGAGAAAAAGTTTATGTTTGTAATTTGTCAGCATCAACGTCAATATCAACGGTATTATACTCAACAGACAGGCTGTTCTCAGAAAGAAACTTTGCTCGTAAAAATTTCGATAGAGAAAGGGAGAAGAAACAAAAGAAATTATTAACAGTGGTTCTAGCTAGATGTGCTTTTTTGTGAATGTTGCACATGTGGCACATGTGGCGGACCAAGATCAAAACTAAGTTGAGCACCTGCATTGAAAATAGCGCTAAAGTAGAGAAAGACTAGCAAGGTCTCGCCCTTTTTTTTACAATGAAATCACCACTTATCAAGCCGGAGGTCACTCGAGGATAAGTGTTAAAGAGTGGACAGTGGTGAAAAGGATAATATCGTTAGAAGTGTAAATTTGTCAATTCGATTACTTAAGGGGAATGGCTCATCAGGAACTTGTTCACATTGAACTTGAAGACGGCAATGTTGTAGTCAGCTGGAAAGCAGGTAAACGGAACAGAGTTCCTCATCTATGCAGATCTAAGAAAGAAGCTTTATTCATGGAATGTACGTTAAGGTTTAGGCGCAGATAAAGAGTTGAGGAAAGTATTGATAGTGGTTACAACCAAACGAGTGTTTCTCGTAAATGTTTGGCGATGCGGGACCGTAGATTTGAGCTCAACTGAGCACTTTCCATGAAAATAACGATAAAATAGAGACAGGCTTGCAACGTCTCTTTTGTGAGAAAGATGTTGCAGGGAAGAGAAAAAGGCATCCCCACTAGGGCACGAAGTCTATTCTGAACTCTCTCAAGGCAAAATAAGGACTTTGTAGCAGTCTCTGAGATAAAACATATATTCTGTGATTGTTACCTTTTGGATTTTTGGTTAGGGTTAGCGTTAAAAGTGTAATTTCTTCTTTAAATGGAATTATTAATGTGTGATACGTACGGAAAGTCCCAAAAGAAGCTTTCGGATTTTAAACTTGATTAATTTTCTCAATATTTAAGTTATGCTTACTAATTTTCATATGTAGGTAGATGAGCCACTCCGTAATATTTTGAGATATATTAAGATATCATAATCTACTTATTGTAATTGTATTTACACAACTTAATATACGGTATGTTTTTCTCGGGGTCTAATTTTAGTTATGCAAAATGGTGTTACTCAAATACCCACCATTTTAAATACCAAATTCTTGTGATCTCTGCAGGGCATTGTCCAGCATATCTCTTAATGTATTAGGGATTATACTCCTAATTTCCTCCTCTATATTGTTTTAAGAGCATTTATTGTGGCTGGTTTGTTTGCGTATACCCGCTCTTTGAAGTAACTCCAAAGGAAGAAATCTGCACATGTGAGATCTGGCGAGCAAGGTGGTCAATTTATCTCACAGCGACGAGAAATTATTCGGTTACCTATATGTCCTGGAGCAGATTTAATATTTCTCCTGCCGTATGCGCCGTCCTGCTGGAACCACATTAATCGAGAGACGTCAATATGACTGGATCTTCTTCTTACTGATGTAGATGGATTCTCGGCCACACTCTCAGCTAACCTCTGACGATTCTCATCACCTCTTGCCGTACGGGGTCTACCAGATTTAGGGAGGTCACATACATACCCTTGCTCATAAAATCGAGCCATCATAGCTTTTATTGCATTGGGAGTAGGGGAATTTCTTGTGTTGAAGTTTCGTCGAAAATCTCTTTGGGTTTCTTATATTGACTAATTCAACCTAAAATACGACTCTACGATAAATATCCACTCCTCGGTAGGGTAACGACTCATGATGACCTTGGAAGGGTTACTCAAGATGATCTGAAAAGATAAAAGAAAAATATAAAATAATTAAGAAAGTTATGAATTTTTTTAACCATCAGCTTCTTTTGGGAAACCATGAATTTGTCAAATTGTAAATTAATTTCATTAGACTAAATAAAATATTTTTGTTATGAAAATTAATGTAAGTAAATTAAGTGTTGTTTTATGATTATGCAACATTAAGAGTTTAGTAATAATCTACTTTTAAATATTGACTTACAAAGAAACATCCTTCCTTGTATATAAAGGCAGGTTATCTGTGTTTGAGAGCACGTTCCTTATGGGCACCAAAATGACTAAGCCGCTTATCTTTAAATTACACACAATTTACTTTATGTGTCTGGGAGTGTCCATGGATACGTTTTGTATCGGAATGCTTCTGATAAGTATCGAATATCGATAATCGAAAAATACGATTAACGAAGAAGTCCGATTTGGACAAAAATTAAAGCCCTTAAACAGCTTAAAATCACAAGTGCATTTCAAGTATTATCACCGCACAAGGTTTAACGTATAAAACTAATGCTAGTTTGTTTGATAATTCAGAGGCGCGTTCGATTTGAATGTTTCTGTTTAGAGCAGAATTGAAACATGGTGCTTGACTTATAATTCTATAATATTAACTGCAGTTCTCCATAATGCAATGTAGATTAGCACGTATTGTGGACTAAATCAATTGGAGGAAGTATATGTGGGATTCCATAAACAAAGCTTCCCCCCCCAGAACTGCCTGTCTTTGGAACACTGTTCCGTTGGCATTCTTCCCGGTTGAATACAACATGATAGTCTTTAAATTCAATGTAAAAAAAGTTCTTCTTGAGTTGTCCCCATAAATAATTTAAGTTTAAAAAAGTTACACCATCAACAGTTACTACACTACCAATTTACATCTATTAAACGTTATCCTTGAGTGACCTTCGGGCCATAGTGGTGGTTCTCAAGTAAAAATAAAACATTTGTTCATTTATATTCAATTCTGCTTCTTCTCTAGTTCTTAAGTTTAAATATGAAATACAAAAGTTAGTTTGGGTAGGTATTGTCTTGGAGGTTGCGGGTACCTGATTGATAGTTTGTCTACCTGCTGTTTCTGATTGACATTGCTAGAGCCCTAGCTATTTGGAAGCGCTTAGAACGGCTGCTGTATCATCAGTTCTGCAATATCATGATAGTGTTAGTGCCATGTCGCGCATGGACAGAAACCCTGCTGTTATCTCTGGTGGGGTTTCACGGGGCCACAACTTCTCTGGGCAGGATTCGGCTAATCGATTTATTGTTTGTTTATACTTCGCATCAAAACTGGCTTAAGTTGTTCAACACTCTCTCACCAGCCTGATGTTAAACAAAATGTAATAAAATGAAATGACAATTTCATCAAATACCACTATCAAACCGCACAACCACCCAAACAAGCAACTTTCCTTTACTAGAGAGCAATGTCTAGAATCGGATGGCCATTGTTTTTTTTTTTCAACTAGCCTTTCGTCATTGCATTAATTACTTATATATTCGCTACTATTACCCCTCAAGTCAAAGCTGTAATTTTATAGATATGCTAATTAAACAATGCTCAGATGACTAGCGTCCGTACTTTCCAAACTCTACAACAAATGTCGTGCTAAATACTGCTTCCTTAATAGCTGGAAGATAGCCTCTGTGGTATCAGTGTACAATAATTCTGGCGAAAGGACCGGCCCTCTTAATTATAGTACTATCAGTTTTTCCCCCTCTTCGTTAAAATCTTTGAGACGCTAATCAATCAAGCACTACCTTGACAAAGCTAACCTCTGTTCTGACAAACAGTACAATTTTAGGCAAATCTACTGCAGTTATTTTAATAGTCATCACTAGACGCATATACCATGCCTGGATAAGGCAAGCGAAGCCAGAGCTGTAGCCCTCCATATATCCGACGCCTTAGACTAAGTCTGGCACGAAGAGCTGCTAATTAAAACAAAATAATAAGGTATAACTGGACGAATACTAAATATTATTAGATCCTTTTTAGAAAATAGGACCATCCAGGTTGTCATTGATAGACGTTCATCAAGACAGTATAAAATTAATGAGGGAGCGCGTCAGGGGTCGATCCTGGGACCAGTATTATTCCTGATATTCATCGATGACCCCCCCCCAGATAATATTGTGTCCGAGATGTGTATATTTGTTGATGATACAACGCTTGTAACATGCATGAGGAAAAGAACAGATGTACACAAATCCAAGACAGTGGCTGAATTCTTAGCAACCGCACTGTTATGGGACCGCAAATATATAGTAATATTTGATAATACTAAGACTAAGCTGCTCTCCTTTAACAATTACAAGAAGCCTCTCCAACCACTAATATTCACAAGAAATAACTTCCTACCTGAGCATTCTTCCTTCAAACTCCCCGACTTAACATTCACAGGAAATATGAACAAGAACAAATCCATTGAGGACATTACGAAGGTTGTTGCAAGCAAGGTGGGCTTCCTCTATCGTGCTAGAAACATACTCGCACCTGAGAGTATCCTGTATCTCTACAAGGCAACTATTTGTTAATGCATGGAGTATTGTTTGCACATCTGGGTTAGTGTATCTACCACTAGCCTCTATCTATTAGCCTCTATCTATTAGATAAGGATAAAAAAGAACTACAAATATAATAGGTGTCACTTTATCAACTAAGCTCCAACTCCTGTCCCATCGCGGCAATGTTGCATCTCTGCTATCTATGACTGTTTTACGAGTATTTTTATGGAATGTTCTCTGATGAAGTCATTTCACTTGTGCTCACTCGACGAATATATCCTCAAAAAACTCGCCTAGCAACAAAATTACAACTCCTATACTGTTAAGGTCCCAAAATGTCAGAAAGTTATCTACTTTAATAGCTTCTTTCCTAGAACAGCTTTGGAATTCCCTTCTTGCTACCTGTTTCCCAAGTTGTACTGATATGCAACGTAAAGCAACATCTTAATTTTTCTTAAGCATGGTCCCAAATAATAGACACTTACGTCCAAGTGCGAACTCACTGAAGACATTGATACCCTTGCTAGCGGTAAAGCTTCAGGTTGTGATGGCATTCCACCTTAAATAATCTCCTTGATCATTTCTATCAACTCCTCCTCCAGTGCTGGGAGGAGGGTTCGGATTCGCAAAACATGCATGGCGCCAACATTACAATGCTTAACAAAAAAATAAAGGTGATTGCGGTGATTGTAATAATTATTGCGGCATCTCTCTGCCCACTGTTGTTGAAAAGTTTTTGCTCATGTGGTATTGAACAGACTTTAGTCACTTGAAAAGAAAGTTTACTCAGAGGAGCAATGTGGTTTTAGAGCAAAAAGACCAACTGTTGACGTGGAATTTTCCTTACGACAACTACACGAGAGCAGAGGAAACCATTGTACCTCGCTTTTTTGATCTCACAAAAGCATTTGACTAGGTTAGCAGGAGCGGCTGCCACACGCTACTACAAAAAATAGAATGTCCCTCCAAATTCCTTAGAATGATATTCTCTTTTGAAAAAGACATGAAGGGCTCCGTCAAATTCAATGGATCACTTTCAGAATCTTTTCTTACTCTCAGTGGTGTGAAACAGGCCTGTGTTCTTGGCCAACTGTCTTTGGCATATTTTTCTCACTTCTGCTACTATACGCTTTTCATGAAACTGAAGTTGGCGTCTATATTCGCACAAGAGAAGACGGAAGCCTTTTCAACCTGACTCGCCTATGTGCCAAAACTAAAATCTGCATGGCCCTCATCAGGGAAATGCTGTTCGCAGATAATGCAGCATTAGCGGTTTATTCTGAGTAAGCCCTCAAACAACTCATGAAAGAAAACAAATGTCATGATTCAAGATGTCAGCTACGTCCCCTGCATATCCATTGGCGATCACACACTGGATGTGGTCAACGACTTCACCGATTTAGGCTCTATTATTTCCAACAACGTCGCACTAGACGCTGGGCTAAACACCCGTATCGGGAAATCAGCAACAGCTATGGTCCGCCTGACCAAGAGAGCATCGAGTAACAACATGCTGACCGAAAAGAGGCTGCGTCCGCAGCATCTTACCCTACTACAGTGAGACATGGGCCCTCTACACGCGACAAGACTGCAGACTAAACGCCTTCCACCTGCGCAATCTAAGAAAGATCTTAGGAATTACACGCATTCCAAAAAAAGACGTTCTTGCCAAAGCAAATCTTTCAAGCATTTTTCCATGAGACCTCTTCGCTGGCTAGGGCATATCGTTCGCATGTAGGTTGGCCGAATCCCCAAAGACATCATGTATGGCGAGCTTTCAGCCGGCAGCAGACCATACCTCAGATTTAAGGATGTGTGCAAAAGGGACTTTAACTGTTGACTTCGAATCTCACGCTGAAGGGTCAAAGTCAAGAAGTGTGTCTAGTTGAGCGAGAAGAAATGAACAGTGGAAAGAAGAGACGGATACAAAAGGCAGCATCGGCAGAGCCTGACAGAGGGTACCGCTGGGGGGAGTGGAACAGAATCTGCCGCTACTGCATCGGTCTGCACAGTCACAGCAACAGTTGCCACCACGCATGACAGTCTTCAGGCGCGATTCTCCATCGTCTGTCTAGACAGAAGGACGCCAGCAATACGCCCAAGAGGCAACATGCCTTGTTAGAGGTGAAGGTGATAAAAAAAGTAAATTAAAACTAGCAGATTCTTGTGCTTTAGAATGTATTTGTCGGCATAGCCACTACCATGCCTAATCACTTTTGCCAGTGATGGGGTGGTAGGTGTGCATAAGCATCCGGAGCGCGATTTTTTCCTGTGGCACGTTTGATATAGTCGGGCACATCTAATTGTGCTTACATAAACTGCATCAGCGTCATAAACGTTCGCTATAACCAAGTGAATGTTGAGCGGTTCATTTTTTTTATTTGCATGAAGTAGACCATGAACGCATTTCTGCTTCTGATGCACGTCCGTGACATAAGTTATGTTCTTAAAGTTTCACACCATCAGTATCTGCAATACAGAGATTAAACTTTCAGGTAATGAATATTCATTATTCATAATAATGCAATTTCAATACTCTTTGATCTAATCGAGTAGAAAAAAAATCGGAGGTATCACTTTTGGAACGCCTCTCGTACATATACATAATCTATAATTAAGTTCTAGCAAAACTTGTGTAGTCAACAGATAAAAAATTATCTTATATATGATCTATATGTTCTTAATTTTAGTATTAATAGCTTAAAAGAACGAGTAAATCTCATCTCCAAACTTTAACGAATACGTCTTTCGATTTTTTTTACACAGTG
This sequence comes from Euprymna scolopes, assembly GCF_053919585.1. Lineage (NCBI taxonomy): Eukaryota > Metazoa > Mollusca > Cephalopoda > Sepiida > Sepiolidae > Euprymna > Euprymna scolopes. Next base: position 12,285,238 of record NC_136498.1, read on the forward strand.
ATCACCTCTTATCAAGGCTCGGAAGCCACTCAGGGATAAGGGTTATTGCAAGTACATTACGTTAGTGTGGAGATTTGATGAAGTGTTTACTTAAGGGGACGGTTCATTAGGAATTTGTTAACATTGGACTTGAAGACATCCAAGTTGTAGTCCGGTGGGAAGCTTTACAACGTTTCGATGAATGTAACATCCGAACTCCTACAGATGTATCTTGTCGAATTCGAGAATTTTTCTGTGAAACTCGAGAATCTTTCTGTCGGGCCCAGTAACTTACACGGGGTCTCGTTTAGAACCCTTTATTTAATCCACAGGGGGCATCATACTCTTAGTCCGTGTGCCAATTGCAATTCAAAACTTCAACCTCCATAAAAGTTTGACGTACAACTGAACTTTTACAAAGTACTTTATTCTCTACATTACAGGTTCCTGAGGGCAATTTTAGTAAAAATCTTATGAGTCATAAACCTATATTTGCTTTTAATCTCACACCTAATCACTATTTATCGCAACTTATTACTATAGATTTATAAGTATTATCTTTTTTTTATTGTGAGTTCATTATTTATATTTTTTTTTAATATATAGTTGTATTATAGTTCATAGTATTGCATTGCCTGCTATACTAGAGCTGATTCGTAAGTGGTCGTCACCCAGCAAATGCGCGACTTCGTTAACTCGTCTTACTCTCTCCTAATTCTTCTCTATCTATAACTTTAACAGAAAAATAGATGACACGAAGTACACAGCAAACACTGTCACATAAAATTCATTTAATTTTTCTATAATATAAAAAGGAATTGATATATATTTCATGAAGTGGTATACTTTATAATCATAAAAACAAATTCCAAACAATGAAACATTTTATTCATTATTTTATGCAAAAATCAATTTAATATAATGCGAATTTATCTGACGTCGCCTATTTTTTTGTGTCACCATTTTAACCAATACATCCTGAGAAGAGACGAACTAAAATTTCTATCAATATTATATCATTTGTATTCAATCTTCCTTCTGCCAAAGCAATGGAATGCTGTCATTTCGACGCAAACATTAAATCGAATTATTACGTGATAAATTACTTCAAAATACACATTGATTCCAGCGGAGTGAAAACTTTAGATGGCTTACTTAATTATTTCTGCTCCTTTCGCATGAGGATTGCAAAGGCCAAGCCAACAAGATATAAAACCTCAATTCAATATTTCACATCACGTATAAACTTTGGTTTGATTATGAATGGAAATGCCATGACCGTGTCGTCGTGAAAGAAGACAGATACTTTATAATATTTGGATCATTTGGAATAAACATTTAAAAGTTATATATTATTCGCGAAACGTTTCGACCGATGTAACCGTTAACCTTAATTTAGGTTCGTCTTGTTTACCTCCGGGATCTCTAGATCAAATTTGGCAATCCGTACAGAATTTAAAACCGAACTCTTTATTTAATCTATACGAGTAGTTTGTTTCCATTCCGTCAGTCATGATCGAATGAAGTCATTTATTTAAGTCATTAGTAACTGTGCTCTTCGTATCGCCCATACTGAGAATTGAACTATTAACCTTCAGAATACATAGCACTTATTACCGCGTTATATTATTATCTCTTGCACCACAGATCTATGTAAATAGACAATGTGTATTAGAATTGGTAAAAAGTTGACGTTTTAACAAATTAATAGTATTTGCTTAACTTAGCAATAGATAACTAAAAGTATAAAATCACCATATAATATATATATATATATATATATATATATATATATATCAGAAAGCAGTGAAATAAATTTAATTGTAACTCTATGCAGCTATAACAACATAGTGTTATACTATAATGCATTATTCATGTAAATTTCCTAAGTGTAATTACTGTTCCTGGTCAAAAACACTCAGTGCTGCTTTACGGAAAAAAATCCATCTCATCTGCAGAGAATGACCAGTATATTTGAAGTTTGGAAATAAGTTTTATCTAATAGTGTTATTTGTACTACTATAATAAATCACTTTTTCCATAAGTGTTATCGTCTGTCATGAGAATTATGGCGACCACAAAATTCGATTTACTTTAGAACACCAAAGTGCGCAAGTGCATATTTATTAGCTTTGATACATTTTTCATTGGTCGAACAGTGGGATAAAACATTAACTGAAACCGCCACAATGTTAAGTTTATATTTTAAATATTAATTCCGCGTATTTTTGAATTTTTATTTTCTTTAAAGATTTTAAACTACCATATTTGGCACAATGTGTTCAATAATGTGTTCAATAATGTGTTCAACAATGTGTTCAATAATAAATGATAAGCAAAATTCTAAAAAAAAAAAACTTTGTCCATTTCACAGTATTTCTATAGTTTTTGATTTACGATTTTGTCATCGCTTATTAAAGTCAGGATCTACTCAAAGACAAGAGTTTATAGCATGGAAAAATGACAATTTCAATTACCTGCAAGTCTTCATTCTATAGGTCGTAAATCGGCTGGAGAAAACTAATGTTTACACTGTCCTAAATATTTGAGACGAGGATTGTTTATTCGTATATATTTGGACTTCTTTTCAGTCATGGATTGCCGGAACGAGAGTATGCTAGCCCTGTATGCTAAAATGTTTTGTTTGAAATTCCATGTAGATTCACGAATTCGACGGAAAGATTCATGTGTTCAATAGAACGTCTTCAAGTTCGACAAAATACATATGAAAAATGTTATACCAGCCAAAACCTCGTGCAAATAACACTCAGAGGATGCAAATTCGATGTTTCCGAATCTGATGTAACCTCAGATCTTCTTGAGGCGCGTCAAATCAATATTCATAAAATTGTATTTTCTTTTGCATATTTTTTTTTATTACATTTTCACCCCAGACAATGCATATTGCCACTTTGTACTATCAGGGACATGGGCATCAGGGGTACTGTGTAGGGAATTTGGAAGCAAAATATCGGTTCACGTTGCACTTGAACTTCTACATCTCAGTACAGTTGGGGTAGCAGGGTCCCGGCAGGGAATTCCAAAGTTTAGCTGTCCTAGGGAAGTAGAAGGCTCTCTTACATCTAGGGATCTCTAGTGTGAAGGGGTGGGATTAGCTGCTTGTCGGGTTTTTCTAGGGTATTTACGTCGAGGGGGCACAAGTACTTGCAGTTAGTCAGAGCATTCACCGTTAAAGTACTTGTACAAAAGGCGGAGGGATGCAACATTTCGTCGATGGAACAGGGGCTGAAGTTTAGATGACAGTTCAGGACCTATCAGATTGGCGACTCTCTTTTGAACCTTGTCTAGGAGCGAGAGACTAGTGGTAGATGCACCAGCCCAAATATGACAACAACACTCCATACATGGGCGAATGGTCGCCTTATTGATGTATAGGATACTTTCGGGCGTTAGTATCTTTCTAGCACGGTAAAGAGAACCTACCTACTTTAAAGGGTTTTATGGTAGGGTATTCACTTTGAAATTTTAAGTAAGATCTGCCTTAAATTCAATTTATAATCAATAGATAAAAATTCGGCAATATTCCTCGAACTTCAGAATAAGCCTTAACTTTAAAACAGTTTCTTATACAAAAACCACGAAATTGATTTTTATTAAAATCTGAATATCTATACTATAAAGCTGAACGTCTGTGTGTGTGTGTGTGTGTGTGTGTGTGGGTGTCTAGTCACGAATAGGCTCCTATATGGTTGACTATTTAAAAAAAAAACTGATTACATATAATGATAGAAGATGTATCGAGGACCAGTAATGGGTATGTTTGATCTGGCAGAACGGTGGTTCATAAAAATGGTGGGGGGTAAGTTCGCGCCTGGCCCCCAAAGTATGGAAATAAAAATGAAAAAAAAACGTTTACAAGTGTTTTTAATATAGATGTACATAATAATACTTCGATAAGTATGTTTCAACTTAAATAGGGATGGTATAATAAAATTGTGGGGTCTGCGTTCGTGCCTGTACTCCAGGGCACAAACTTAAACAAAGACTTTTCATATTTATTTGCGTAAGTATACTTTGATAACTATGTTTCAGTTTGAAGAAATATGGTATAATAAAATTATTGGGTGTTCGTTCGCGCATGACCTCCATAGAATGTAAATATGTCACAAAGTCTAACAATGTTTTTAAAAGAGGGGAGGCTCCACAATAACACATTAACTTTAATCTAAATTCACGTTAGCTTTTATTTATTTATTTTTTTGAGTTGAATCATATTGTGTCGAATAAATTCACCTCATAAATTCACGTTCTTATTAAAGTGAAAGCCAAACAAAAAAGTCGGAACTTTAGACAATTCTCGACACAAATTTTGCATAACTCTGTTTTTTCCTTCTCCACTTGCACGTGGCACTCTTCCGAAAATAGATAAATAATAAAAAAATTAGAACGTTACTTGTTATCGTGTCAAAAGAAGGAAAAAATCCTGCTCACGTGATTACGTGTCTTTTTAAAAACATTTACATAACCTTTTTATTTTTATTTATATATCTGTTTAAGCATTTTGCCAGTGTACTAGAAGGAATTCAGTTGATTACAACCCTTTCTGCGTGTCCTTTACATTACAATAGTACAACCCTGAATCCGACGGCGCAATACTACACCGTTCAATACTGTAAAACTGAAACGAAGCTGCTCTGCTTGAAAAAGGCGCCATTTTCTTCTTGTTCATATTTATATCGATTCTTTGCATTAAAAAAACTAAAGTAATTACGTGTTTACTTTTTTAATATCCCATTTTGCTGTTTCGGATTATTTTACAAAAGTAAGTAAAGCTTCATTAGTTTTCAAAACTGTTTTTGTTTCTTTGTTGTTCGATATTTCGTCGATATTATTTAGTAAGAGTGTTTAGCAGAAAATAGTGAATAAAAGTTCAGTTCATGTTTTTTTGTTTTGAAATAGTTTTTAATGTTCTTTACTTGAAATAATTTCAGCGAGCCGAAATTAAAACGAAATTTGAGACGATAACTACTTAAATGAATTTTAATATAAACTACACGTGCCATAATCGAATATTCCTCAAGCACAAAATAACAGAAAACATTAAAATATGTTTATAAATATTTCTTACGTTGACGAAACTCTCTTAAATTGTTAACACAGAATGCTTAGGTGTTCCTCCTTCAAATTGAAAACGGGGCTCTCCATTTCAAAGTTGCTGCCATTTTGATTTTTTTAAAAACAGGTTCGTGAATTAAAAATAATTATTTTTACAAACTACTTAAAAATACAAACCAATGTACTTTTCTACCTTAAAAGTAACTTTTATTGACTATAGTAACATTTATTTCTTGTATATTTATATTATTATATATATAACAGTTTCTCTTTGTAAGGAAACATTATTTTGTTGGTCACTCTTGGCTACGAATGGAAATAAAGTTGATATAAAAAATATATTTTCGCGAAAATTATCTTTACTTTCATCATATTTTGCTTAGGGTAAAATTTTTGAGTATCAAAACCTATCTCTTTACAACACATTCCTTTTCATAACCTATCATACTTTCATCAATCACAGTCCATTTTCTTTAGGCTGTTTTTGAACCCAGCCAACAACGGGTACTTCTGCTAGTAATATATAAGAAGTTTTAGTTTTACTATCTTTATATCTTGTATTTTAAACATTATGAAGGATCATATCCTATTTGGGTAGTTTTCCCAGTTTAATAAGATAATTTTTTATTAGTATTTTTAATTGTATTTATTCACGTTGAAAAACTATGAAAAATTTACTATGACGAAAATTTGATTTTTCGTCGTAAAGTTTAATTATTAACAAGTTAGAGTACAAAGAAGAAAATATTAATTATGTACAGTCATCAACAGGGAAACAATTTAAATCTCTCGATAGTCATTCAAACGTGTCCTTTTTTGTTTCAATTACCGATTTTTCCTTGCTTGTCGGTCGGTCAGTGAGCGAGTGTTCTAACGCGAAGCTGGTGGACGGTGACTGCGGTTTTTAACAACGACTCGCTACGAACGAAAAACAATTCCCAACTGATGTTGTACTGCTCTGCAGTACATTTTAAATGGAGGAGTTAGTAGTGTACTTGACGTCACCAACAGACATTCCCATCAGGTATTTTTCACATATTGGCCGACCTCAAACTTAAACTTTTAAGGTCACTCCCTAGAGAAAGCATGGTTAGGTACTCAAAACAACCCATATTCACAAACAATATTGTTAAAGTTCTCGAAATTACCTTTTCATTCCCTGCATATATTTCGTGTCAGCGATCAAGCCGTTTTCTTCTTTTTTTAACTAGCAGGGTTGCCTGGCGATATCCCAGGATTGTCAAATAAATAAAAAGACTTAATTTAACTCCCTCTAGCTCCCCTCTGGGGTAATTTTCGACCATCATAGCTGTTTGTGTCTCAAGCTATTTGAGTTCGTCGACGCACATATATTATTATTAAAATCCTTGTAAAACAGTCATAAGGATGAACATTCCCTGTCACAGACGGTTGCATTTCCGACATGTTTCCCAGACCAGCAAGATTAACATGCCTCACTTCTAGATCTATTTCTGACCACAGTTTCTGATGATTGTATAACGAATTCCCACAGCCCACTCGGGCTTGGGAATGCTCATTACGCTGTGATAATGGTAAAAATTGTCTTAAATTATCGACCCAAAACTGAAGAGCCACTGCTCAAAACAACAAGATATTACTAAAAGGCTGACTGAGAGGTCATCATAGATCTCATCAGAGATGCCCCGATAGGTAAATATATTTTCTCTTCCAGCTGAACAGTGCGCAAATGAGACCAGTTAATGGTTCCAAACTGCAATTAGAGTACATGTTCCCACACGGAAATTCTATAGCAAGCCTCACTTTTCCCAATGGTTTACAGCTGCCATTGCTCAAAAGCAGCATGCGTACCGAAGATTTAACCTACATAAATCCAGTTCTATCAGACAGAAGTTTAAAGAAGGTAGAAGTAATTTTAAGAGAGATAGCGGCAGCTAAGACAGAATACACTGAAACCACCAGAAAACGCATCGAAGCACAGAAATTAGGAACCCGAGATTTTTGCAAAAACTACAACAGTGTAGTAAATAATAGGCAGTCAACGATTTCACTAATATCAACTAATTATGAGGTTGTTTGCACGGCAACCGAAAAGGCTTACATGCTCGCCAGTCGGTTTGCCTCAAACTCCACATTGAACTCGGCAAACCACTCCCTCCAAACTAGATGATTTGAAAATCACCCCTTATCAGGTACATGGTATCATAAAAAAAACCTAGACACCTCAAAAGTAAGCGGACCCGATCTCATCCCGGCTGTGATATTAAAAAAATGCTGCGCTGAGTTTGCTCCAATTCTCTCCATCCTTTATAACAAATGTTTTAACGAATCTGGCTTTCCTGACTGCTAGAAAACTGTTCTGAGATACTAGTTTTCAAGAATTCTGGCGAAATAACTGACTTATTAAATTATCGCCCCATTAGCCTCCTCCCGCTTTTTGCCAAAATATTTTAGTCCATAATTAATCAAGCTCTAGTCCATCACCTTACAGCTGCTAAATTCCTGTCCGACAATCAATATAGATTTAGGCAAGCGTGTTCCACAGCAAATATCCTTACTGTGATTTCTGAACGTATATGCCGTTCACATGACAAAGCAGGGGAGGCTAGAACTGTAGCACTCGATATATCTAAGGCTTTTTAACAGGTTAGAGTACGATGGTCTTCTAAGGAAAAGCAGACCATATGGTATCACTGGAAGAATACATAATGTAATTAAATCCCTTTTAAGTAAGAGAAAAATCCAGGTTGTCCTCCTGGTGAAATTGTTTCTGAGATGGGTATATATTTGTTGATAATACCACTCTGTTTAACAGGTACGAGGCAAAACAAATGAACACATATCTAAGGAAATGCTAGAAACACTAAATGAAGATCTCAATTCTGTAGTGTAATGGGGACAAAAAAGGATGGTCATATTAAATGCTGCGAAGCTAAGCTTGTTTCCTTCAATAGTTACAAGAAACCTTCTCTACCACCAATAGCAATGGCTGAAAACACATTACGTTAACGTACTTCATTTAAACTCCTCGGCCTAACGTTCGCAGGAAACATGAACTGGAATAAATACATTAAGAGCAGTGCCAAGGCTGTTGCGAAGAAGGTAGGTTCTCTCTACCCTGCTAGAAATCTACTAGCGTCTAAAAGTATCCTGTACCTCTGCAAAGCCACCACTCGCCCATGTACCGTTGTCACATTTGAGCTGGTGCATCTACTACTAGTTTCTCTCTCCTGGACAGGGTTCAAAACAGAGTCGCTAACGTGATAGGCCCTGAAATGTCATCTAGACTTTAGACTCTGTCCCATCGACGAATTGTTGCATCTCTCTGCCTGTTCTACAATACTTATCCCCCTCGACGTAAATATCCCCGACAAATCCGACAAACAGCTAAACCCCACCCCTACACAGTAGAGATCATTAGGTATAAGAAAGCTTTCTAATCCAATAGTTTCTTCCCCTGAACTGCTAGGTTTTGGAACTCCCTTCCGGGATTCTGCTTCCCCAACTGACATACAGAAGTACAAGTGCAATGTTAACAGACATCTTGCTACTCATCTCCCTCAGAATATTCCTGCAACTTATGTCCCCGATAGTAGCCCCCTATTTCAAAGTTCTCTGTGCTTTGTTAGGGTTAAAATTGAAACAAAAAACAAACAAAAAACAAACAAAAAAAACATTGCGACGATGGGACAGAGGTTAGATTTTGGTTGATAGCGCAGGAAGTATTAAGTTGGAAACGATATTTATACTCTGTGAGAGACTAGTTTTCAACAAGCAAGAATATTTGCACCTCAAATGCACTATTACCACCAATCAAACATATCACATGACCCGAAATAGCAACAACCAATTATAAATACAATTTAATTGATCTCGATTTCACTGAAGCAAAATACATCGCTCACGTCTATTTCCATAGATATTTATTCTTGTTAAATTTGCTTTTTAATTGAAAATAGAGCATCATTATCGTGTATGTCTGGAAGGTTTATTTTGTGTGTGTGTACTGACGGGAAGTTATAACTGTTAGGATTTAAAAACAAATTAATCATGTCCATTTTGTAAACTATATTTATATTCTACGTCACAAAACTCTATTCGTACAGCCAGACACAAATTGCTTGTTATGGGTTACTGTTATAAGTGTTTCAATACATGGGAAATGTATTTTATATATTATTTAAATCTAATTTATAAATCTCACTATGTCTGTGTGTGTTTGTGTGTCTGTCTCGGTTTTTCAATTTGTGTCGTCTCGTAGACGGATGATCGTTGGAAGGCGTGCAATAGCTCAAAAGAATGCATTTTTGGTGCAGAATTTTATTAGCGTCATGTAATCGATAAAAATAATTGTTAAGGGCTTCAAAAAAGGATTCAAACTTGAAAGCAATAACACCTTGACGAGCGTAGCACAATGGCATCATTGTACGCATGCGTACATCGAGTAAAAGAGAAATATATGCATTAAGATATTTCACAACAGTATTGAAGATGTTGTCCCTTTACTACCACGAGTTTTGCGGTTTCGATCTCCATCAGTTCCTCTTTTTTTTACATTCCGATATTCTTGATTTTTAAATGTCATGTAATAAATACACAAGAACACGTTTATTAAAACTATACAGAAGAATGTTTGTGATTTACGTAAGAAAATGTCATATTCAAAATCTATATGATATATAAGCTTATTTGTTACATTCCAAAAATCACACAAATAGATCAAATAGTGGCATTTGTATTGGAATCACTCCTAAACTAATTAACCGATCCTTATGAATTTTAATTATGTGTATAGGTTTATATATTTTTATGTATTGGATTCACTCCTAAACAAATTAGCCTGTCATTATGAATTTTAATTATGTGTATAATTGTATATATTTCTATGTATTGGATTCACTCCTAAACTAATTAACCGATCATTATGAATTATAATTATGTATATATGTTTATATATTTCATTGTATTGGATTCACTCCTAAACTAATTACGGGATAATTATGCGTTATTAGTATACGTATATACTTATATATTTGTATGTATTGGACGCACTCCTATACTAATTAACTGATCATTATAATTTAAATGTATTATATATGTTTGTATATTTGTGTAGTCATATTCCAAAAATCACATACAATGATCAGTTTTTAATGCATTTATGTATACAAGAAATTCTATCAAAGTAATAAGGTATTTATGTAGTAAAGTGCTCATGAAAAAACAAAGAAAATCTTACCTGTAACATAAGTGGAAGTTATTAAAACCGAAAATCACGTTTAATATTCGAGTAGTACGATGTACATATGAGAAATAAGGTGCTTCTCCACTATAGCATCCAGATAATAAAATAAACAAATTCTTACTCCTAACAACAGAAAATTACATACACGTATCGAGTTTTTTTCATTTTTACATTAGAAAAAAGTTACTTGTACAGTATCCTACCAGAGAAATAAGGTACTTGTACAGTATAGCATTCATATAAATAACAAAGGAAATTTTATCCGTGGCGTACATAAAAGTTATCTAAACCGAAAATTATATCATATATTCAAGTAGTATGACATTTATATGAGAAATAAGGTGCTTCTTTATTATAGCACTCTATTATAAAAACAAACCGACATACGGATAAGTTCGCACAGCTAAAAATTATGTAAAATCATCGAGTAGTTTCATCTATATATTAGAAATAAGGTACTTGCACATTATCCTACCCAAGAAATAAGGTACTTGTGTAGTATAGTACTCATATGAAAAACAAATCGAATCCTACCTATGACGTGCATAAAAATCATTAAACCCGAAAAACGCGTTATATAGTCGAATAACATGACTTTTAAATGACAAATAAGGTGCTTCTTCACTATAGCAATAGATGAAATAACAAACAATTTCTTTCTCTAGACGCACAGAAAATTTAGCATAACAGAAAATTACTTAAAAGTATCGAGTTCTTTCATTTTTTTTAATTAATAAAATTGTACTTCTAGAGTATCCTACCCAGGAAATAAGGTACTTATACAGTGAAGTATCCATATGAAAAACAAAAAAATTCTTATCTGTGACATATATAAATTATCAAAATCGAAAATCATGTAATATATTCAAGTAGTATAACATTTATATAAAAAATCCGGTGCTTCTTCACTATAGCACTATGATATAAAAATAAACACAGTCTTACCTCTGACATACCGAAAATCTAGCACAACATAAACTTATTTAAATAATTTTAAATATGTGTTGTACATAATCCGCCCTTGGTAAGGAAATTTTTCGCACATACGTTCTGTAAATTTCCTGTCCAATTAAGGTACAATTATTCCATATATATGTTGTGTAATACCCGTCTTAGTGTAGGTAAAATATTCCTTTGCCAAGGATGGCAAATGGTACATAGACATCCAAAATCCCTCTATCCTAAGCATAACAGGAATGTTCAAATTGTTTCTCATTGTCTTATACGGCCCCGAGCAACGCCGGGTGGCCTTGCTAGTGCTTTAAATTGTAGTATTCATAGCTAAAAAGAACTGGAAAACCTCATTCCCAAACTTTCGATTATTCGGACTACTGTTCTTATCTTGTGTATTTTTTCAACATTTCAATCAATGTAACATCCGAACTTCTTCAGATGTATCTTGTCGAACCCGAGAATCTTTCTGTCGAACTCGGAGAATCGACAGAGTCTTGGCCAAAACCATTCTACGAGTTAGCGCGGTCTCATTCCATCTTTAATAGCATTTCAAATCTTCAACCTCCAGAAGAGTGTAACGTAAACTGATGTTTATTATCGGTTACTCTTATAACTTAATGATATATCCGTTAAAATGATGCATAAGACTTCGCAATGCATTTTTAATAGATGTGTAAGTGTTACGTGGCCGTTACACTTTAACCATGTCGTTAAATCAATCTCTCAGACACACACGTTGTCTGGTACCGTCGCAAGAACAAACAAAATACGGAAAAAATTAAAATCCGACTCGGTATTTTTTTAAGTGCAAATCGAATGCATTTATTCGAGTTTTTTCCCAACACTAACACATTTCATTATATTTCAAAAGTCTTTTTAAAAGACATGAGTTTTAAATCGCTCTGCTATATACTATGTGCTTTTAAAAAGTATTTCGTCCTTCGACCTCACAGCAGCCATTGTCATCGCTTTATAGCTCTTGTTTTCATACGTCCATCTTCCCCGGTCTTGGCTTCTCTCTTGGCCGCTTGGCGTATGTTTTTCTTTTTTTTCTTCTTCATCCTGTGACGTCAGCTTGTGCACACTTGCGAATTAGCATAAGTGCTTTAAATGCAGATGCTGCTGTCATTTTCGTTCGTCGACACTCTGTTAGAATAAGAGCGCAACGCTAGGTTACATAGAGCGAATTTTAATTTGAATTTCTGTTACAAAAAAGGACCTTAAGTTAGTGGCGAGGAAGTTAGCTAGTGTGAATTTCAACTAGAGTTACGTTTAGTACATGTTGAAATAACCAACAGAATCGTTCCCAAATACGGTTTATGTAAATTTGAGGAACGGGAAAGAGGTCAAACACTGAAAACAAAAAAGTCAAATAGTTTTTCCAGCGATAGAAAACTAATTTTTGAACATCAGTTTCTAATCGAAGCCATGCAAATGAGCCACGGGCAATAATGTAGAAAACTTGATATTAAGGCAAATGTTTCTGCGATATCCGTTTATCTGTTACATTGCACAATATATTTTGGAAATTTCGTAAAAAAAAAAGTTTATTACTACTTGCATTATGAGTAAGAAACTACGATGAATGCATTTACATTTTAGCAAAAATATAAACAAAAATAATCCGTTTAATTAATTTTGAGTATCTTTCATATTTATTTTGAGGGGATTATCATTAAAAATATAATTTAATTAAGCATAAATACACACACACACACACGCACACACACACACACACACACATATATATATATATATATATATATATATATATATATATATATATATATATATATATATATATACCAAGCTAAAGGTATTCAAGAGGGAAAACTATAAACTGAATTATAACGAAGTTATTAAGAATGCTCAATAAAAAGAACAAAATATATTTTTATTTATATTAAATATTACATAGCCGCTAAAGTGAAAATAAGGTACTAACACTTATATACGCCTCTGTGTGTATGCCTGGATGTAATTTCTACGTACACATGTGGCTTAATCCTTCTTGAGCTTGCCTTCTTCCGTCTAAACATTTCCTATATGACAGATTTCGTTCTTTGACACTTCTTCCCAGTCTCTTCTTCGTAGATGATTTCAAACGTGTTCAACCTCTACAATTTCTTATGACAATGTAATCACACTAACCCGTTTTTATTCTTCCATTTTTCTGTTCTTTTTCTATTTCTTTTAATTTTTCATTAATTTTAATTTTTATTTTAATTCTATTTTATATTGTTCAGTCTTGATGTCCTTTTCTCCCTCTCCTTTTTTATATATGGAGTCTAAAAATGTCACTTAACCATCCCCTCTCTTTCAACTTTAAGGTTTTATTTTTGTCAAAATAAATATATCTCCTCAATTCTCCCATTTGAGAACCAGACATTCTCAGAGGAACACAATTTTGTACGTCGTCTGACGAGGACTTTTGGTCCTTACCGACCAACTGTCTGAAACATTAGCATGTTCAGGTTACCATCTATGTAATATTTGTCTATATAAATAAAAATCATATATATATATATATAAATATATATAGTTGAAACACTTTCAAATGACTTCAATTGTAATATGGATAATGTCTTGTCCAACACCATGCCAACTGTTTTCACCCCTCCCTTTTCCTTTTCTTCCCCTTAGTGTATTCATACCCGTCTATATCATCATATTGCCCATCCTTTCTTATCACTCTATCTAACTTTGGCCTAAAACTATTGTTTTAAACTCCCACATTTCTTTAACGGCAATTCACTTTTTGTAATTAATTTAAACTCATAAGAACTAACATTTTGCATCACGCCAGTCATAGGATTTTTCCTCTCCTCAAATTTTGAAAAGGTCTGGAACCTTTTTAATTTTTTTTTTACTTTTGTATTTTAATTTTTCTTGCCTGATGAAATCAAATATGATTAAGGCAGTATGCATATCGTAGTAAATTATGAGTGTATTTGCATAAAGAATAATAAAATATAATTTGACCTCTTTGATTGAGCACTATTAACGACCTTTGTTGAAATTCAATTATTTTTAATTTTTGGATATCCTTCGACCTGGAATATATATATATATATATATATATATATATATATATATATGTGTGTGTGTGTGTGTGTGTGTGCGTGTGTATGTATGTACGTATATATATATATATATATATATATGTATATATATATGTATATATAAGTATGTATGTATATGTGTGTGTGCAATATTTTTGTACTGGGTTATGTCAATGTCTATAACTTTATTAAATAGGTATTCCTGTTATAAAATCATAAAGACTTGGGTTAAAACTGTAAATGAAGTATTAACATGGTAAAGCTTACACTATAAACAGCTTATCTCTTTTTGTAAATTAATCATATGTTTCTACTTATGTACGAACTGACAAACTACAATTAACACTATTTAATAGTATATCTACGAGTATTTGTATCAGAAAGTAACTGTGATGAATGTACATACGAATGTATATACACATATTGTTTAAACTAACACAAGAACAAGTAGATATAACTAGATTTTAACTAATGCCAAATTATGGTTTGCGTTATGTTCTATCTGGCCATTACTCACAAATGCTGTTGATATTGTTTAATTTAAAACAGAGATTCACTGTTTATTGCATAGGGGATTATAGGATAAGGGTTTATGTGTGTCATGTGCGACAACACCGTGGTAATCGGTGAGAGTGTAAATGGAGTTGAAATAAATTGATTAAAAAGGTGTGTTTACATTGTCTTGAATACGAGCATGTTATAGTCAGCTGGGAAGTAGTTCCACACTATTCTGTTCCACATATGAACAATGATTTGGAAAGGCTCTGTTCTTTGAATTTTTGTTTAGCTAAAGGCGGATAGTTCTTGTATCTAGTGTTTGTTATGAATGTTTTACAGAGAGAAACTCATTCGAAGATCTGCAATAAAAATAATGATAGCACAGAAAGATACTCGTGAGGTCTTTTTCCGTATGTAAGGAAGTAGGAATGCGTAAAGGGCATCGTCCATTAGATTTTGAACATGGTTTTGTACTTTGTCAATGCAGAAAAGGTTGCTCTGAGCAAGTCATACTGCTGCAACAGTACTCCATCTTAAAATGTATTTGGCCGTTGTACCGGCACATATTTTCATAAGGAATTAGATACTTTCTGGAGCAGTGGAATGATGTAATTATTTTCAAGCAGCTTTGGGTACGGAAGTCTTTTATTTCAGTTCAAAAGTGAAAGTCAGCCCAGAACTTTGTCAAAACCGGGCGGTTCCCTACACCGAGTGCCGTTCATTTCACTTCGAGACCAAAGCGCAAATTGTAAGATAAAAGTTTGATTTTTTTACATGGAGGTCACCACTTATCAAGGCCCATAAGCCACTCGGGGATAAGGGTTATTGCGTGTGCAGTAATAGTATCGTAGTAAACATTAGTATTGGAGATTTGATAAAGTGTCTTACTTAAGGGGACGGTTCATCAGGAATTTGTTTATGTTAGACTTGAAGACATCCAAGTTGTAGTCAGGTGCGAAACAGGTGTGCACTTCTAAGGAAGAAGCTTTATTCATGGAATCTACGTTTTGATTTAGGCACAGATGAAGAGTGGGAGAAATTATTGACATTTTAGACGGATGTTTATCGAGAAAGATTGGCGAGGGGGGACCAGAGATTGGAGCTCAGATTAGCACTTGCCATGGAAATAAAGATAAAACAAAAACAGGCTCGCAACGTCTCTTCTGTGGGAGAGAGGTTGCAGGGAAGAGAAAAGGGCATCTCCTACTAAGCCACGAAGTCTATTTTGTACTCTGTCAAGGCAGGATAGGTGGTATTGAAGGTAACTAGCAATATTCCCATTAAAACGTATGTAACTATGATGAATGCAGTTTAGTCTTGTTTATATTAGCACATAAAATACATAAGCAGAATTAATCCGCTTTGAACAAATGCCGAATATCCTTTAGGTTACGTTACTTTTTTTTCCAGATGCCTGCCGATGACAACAAATTTATTGTTAACAATATGATTATACATTCTTCCAATTGGCAAACAGGGGTATTTCAAGTACTTATTACACATACTCTATAGTATGGTTGTGTAGTGTTGCTATTTACGAGAAGAAAATGCGAGACACAAAATGCATTCGCTTCCAAAATCTTTTGAATAAAAAAATGTTACATTATTTAAAGAATTCTATTTCCTGTTAATTGATGGTAACTCTGAAATACCTGCAAAACATCAGTAGATTTAATTCCTGTTATTTCAGCTCAGTTGCCTTCGAGTCGCATGCTCACTGTAGATGACAGCCACTAATTTCACCATTAATGGAGACAAACGCCGGAACAAAGACCGACGATTCAGTCGTTATCAAAAACACACGCTTTATAGAAAACTTTTCATTTGCCAACGAAGTTGTTTTGTTTTGTGTTTCATTGATTAAAAAAATACAGACTTTGTTCCCGTCTTTTTCTCACAGGCTATTTCATCCCAAAGATGAATGAATGCAAATAGAATGCGTTTCAATTAACGATAAAATGCAGAGTGTTTTTGACCAAAGAGAAACGTTCAATAAAGTGAAACGGTAAGTAAAAAGAAACGACGTTTTTAAAACAGATTTAGTTTTCAGAAATACTTTTACCTTAATTTGATGAGGAAAATATAGACAACGGCTTTTACAAGTATAAAGTTTCACAAAAAATAATTCAGTGCAGAAAACGCATATTGCCCCGAAGTAAATCTCAGGAAAAACACAATGTAATTTGGCCGTTAATAATATTGGTTCCTCCTCCTCCTACTACTACTACTACTACTACTACTACTAAAAACGGAGACATATGCATTTAGATACTCTATGTTAAAATGTATCAACACTGCGTAATGAGCGAGTCTTAACTATGAATACTATTTCTACTACTACTACTAACAACAACAACAACAATAATAACAATAATAACAACAACAACAATAATAACAATAATAACAACAACAACAATAATAATAATAATAATAATAATAATAATAATAATAATAATAATAATAATAATAATTGAGGCCTAATGGAGTTTTTTGCCATCCAAATTCGAGTGGTGATCAATTATCCCTACCAACGAGTAATTCATGGAAAACGACCATTGCGACACCACAAAATAATTTGCAGGTCATCGAAAGAAGTGGTGAGTACTGAAACTCTGGGGAGACTTGTTGTCACTCAGACTCCGAGAAATACACCAGGTCTTTCTCAATGAGAGGGTTTTGATGAAATCATGTGTGAAAACTCCTAGTGAATAATAATAATAATAATAATAATAATAATAATAATAATAATAATAATAATAATAATAATAATATACAAAAAAGCCAGGCATAGTATGTAAACTAAAAAAAGTTTTCTATCATATATTCAAACGTAAATGTAAACACCATAAGAATTCGAACCTGATACCCAAACGACAACTTGTATAAACACTCTCCTACCCCAGGATAGCTGTCCTTCTACTTTGTGCCAAATATTAGTGCATTAGGCATCAGTCATGACAAGAGAGTACATTTTCCCTCGTGCTTAATTACTGCTAAAATATTACAATTTGTCCGTGATAACATGGATAACTTGTTCTTAGGAATAGAAGGCAAAGAGGGCCTCAGCAAAGAATGAACCTGTATTGTAAGTAAAAATGTGAGCCGTTATTTATTTTTTCTCTTATTATTCTCTTTTGTTTGCGGTGATATAGACACATTAACCAAATTATTTATTTCAGGAAGCTTGAATTAATGTGGTTTCTTGTTTGACTTAACATAAATAACAACCGAAGATGAAATTCCCCAACAAAAGAAAGGGAAAAAGGAGGGAAGGAGAAAGAGAGGAAAAATATTGAAATAAAAAAAAAACATCCAAACTCTTTACTACCAGCGATCAAATCCAACTGTGTAAGGGAAACCTATCTTCAAATCCATTGTTACAGCGTACTTATTTCGACGTTTACTAAGTATACTACTTAGTTTGTTTTTTATTGTTTTGTTCTATGTGTGTGTGCTCTATCCTTTCATGTTCCTAAGTATGTGTGATAGTGCACGATACCTCCCATATACGTGAAAGAGATACACTATCCCTGTGTCAGAAGCACAGGTGAAACAATTCTGAGTTCGTGCTGTCACAAACACCACACTATGAAAAATGTCTAATACAAACAAGACAGACCCAGAAGAAAAATCTGGGTGTCATAATCTGGCAGGTGCTCCTTCGGTGGCCAACATGGGAGACAGGTCGTTATTCTGCGAATTTTGGCACACTTTCTAATTTCAGAAACCCAGATAACAGATGAATAGGTAAGAATTATCTCTAATTCCAAGGATCAAAATGATACAAAAAACACAGCCAAGATAACCATTAAAAAAGAATAACCCGAAAAAAGGAATGAACAACGAAAGGAAAACGGACTTGCAACGAGGAAAAAAAACTAATCTCTCATCATTAAGGAACCAAGAGCAGAAGAAATTAAAAAAAGTAACAGAGAAGTTTAATACGCCCCAACCCATACATCATAACAAACACAATCATTGGCCTAAATAATTTAATCTACGCGCCAAGATGGTAAGTATGAAGTTCAAAACAGTTAACAGACAGGGAATAATGGATCGACAAAACCTGGATGGGGAATGAGGCTAGAAACACAAATCAACAAACATAAAAAAGAAGTCAAAAAGATAAACAGGAAGAAAGTGCCGTGGAGAAAATTGAAAATTGAAAACGTGACCAGCAATGAGAGGCTAAACGAGAAATATGGATATCTGAACCAAAAATAGCAGCAAAAGACGGGAGACTGAGATTATATAGATACAAATCTGAACAATGCAAGCAAAACAGGACATTTAAAAACAATTCCATCAAAACGTGAAGGGAGGAAAAACAAAAACAAAACGACCAAACTCAACAGAAGCAAAGCTCTATTTGAATAAGATATGGGAGGAACGACAGGAACACAACATAAATGCCGAATGGCATTTGAAAGAAGAACCACAACAGATACAAGAAGAACAATGAATGAAATCAGCAAGAAAACCCTAAAGAAAACCATAGGAAAAATGGCAAATTGGAGAGCACCAGGACACGACGTGGTACATGAATACGGGTTCCAAAAATTATGAACACTACACGAACGACTAGCCGAAAACCTGAGAAGATGTATACAGGAAACGAACGTGTCAGATTGGCTGATAAAAGGCAAAACCATGCTGATACAGAAGGACACCGAGAAAGGAACCGCCCCCAGCAACTATAGGGATATCACGTGCTTAACCACTATGTGGAAAATACTTACAGCACAACTGATGAATAACCCTTATCCCTGAGTGGCTTCCGGGCCTTGATAAGTGGTGATCACTACTAGGATCTTCAGTTAGGAAATCCAAATAGAGCTTCGTATGGAAAAGTGCTCACTACTAGTTATAAGAAAATAGAAAACTAGACACAACAGAAAGCATGCAACTATTGAACGAAACGGAGATGAGTGTTTTATGGGAACGAGCCGCCTATAAATACTTGGGAGTTCTGGAAGTAGGCACCATCTTATCAACAGAAGTGAAACCCTTTTCGGATTATTTAATGCCGAATCCAAAGATTTTGAAGAAAAAAATTTTTTAATAGAATATATTTGTTGTTTTCAAGTCGGTTTCTATTTAACCCATAGTTGGAACCCTAACAGGTACTACCACTCCGGGTCAGTGGACCTGGGAGCAATGGTAATTAAAGGGTGGTTCCACACTCCCCAAAGCCCACAAGCTGGGGCCTCACCACTGGATATAGTTTAAGGTCATATCCAGGGCCCCCATTGAGGGACTTTTACCCTCTGCAGGGGGGCAGTCGGTGTATTCTAATGCCCCACCAACAGGGCCGAAATCCGTTGGAATATGTATAAATTTCAACATGACATGTAAGTAGGTAATAATATTTTCACCTGAAAAAAAATCCCTATCAACTAAAGCACTATATGATTTTACTCCTTTCGACATGACGCTTAAGTAATACTGTTTTCATCTGATATCCGTTGGAATTTGTACTAATTTAAACACAACAATTAAGTAGGTAATAATGTTTTCACCTGAAATGCGTTCGAACTTGTACTAATTTCGACACACATATAAGTAGGTAATAAAGGTATTTAAATTTATCTGAAAAGGGAAGTATTTTAACGATTTTTTTTACTAATAAAGAGTGATTATAAAGGGAGGTAATTCGTTTCTTATTAATTAATGATTGTGATGGTGATGTTATTTTGTGGCACTGGACGTACGGGAAAGCGTATTAATATATCACTTTTTTATTTTCATTTATCATATAAACTTTTTATGGAATTATTTTATTCTTGTAAAAATGCAATTTAGCTTACAAGTACTAGAAAGAAAAGCGCAGTACAATACATGCACAAACATATACATTAATGTTCGTTCTAATTTAATTTACTGTGCTATAATTTGTATCAGTTTGAAATAAGTTTTACTTTAAAAATATTAGAAGTAAATATTTATTACGATTTGCACAATAATCCAATACTTTTATTTTTTTTAAATAATTTATAACGCCCGTTTAAAATTTACACAGCAAAATCGTCGTATAAACAATTTTATATTTGTAAAATATTTTTAATAAGTTTTTATAAATAAACGTTAATACGTACAAAAATGTTATACGTTTGAATAGAAAGTTAAAACCGCCATTTTTAAAAGTTATCATTGGTAAGCAAAGTTTCTTTTATTCAATCAGAATATAGCTAGGATTTTCCTCATCTAATTAGAATGTGGCTAGATTGTGCCTAACTAGCGACACCGATTTTTTTGTTTTGTTTTTATCATATGTATATAAGCCATTTGGAATATTTCTATTTCTTATAAGTTATGACAGGATGATAACGGTCAAAGTAAATTAGCGTATTAATCTATATATCTATAAAAGTGAACGTGTCTGTCTGTCTGTCTGTCTGTCTGTGTGTCTGTGTGTCTGTCTGTCTGTGTACATTTCCCTACGCAATAACTCTGTCAATTTTTAGTCTATAGACTCGAAATTTGAAATACCGGGTACTGAGATTTGGGAAAATCGATGTGACGGGTGTCAGCCAGAAATTTGGCTCTGAAGGGGTCAAATTTCAACGATTTGACCTTTAAGAACTCTACCAAACTCCTCCGACAATTTTGGGTCTAGACACTTGAAATTTTAGATATAGGTTCCTTGAACCTGGATCTAACTTAATAAAGTGATTTGAGCCCGAAACTATAAATTTTAAGGGGTCATAATAGGGGTCAAAGTTTAAAAAAATTAACCATTTTTTTGTTTTTTTGCTTTTTTTGCACAGCATACACCTCCAAACACCCGAGCAACGCCGGGCACACCTGCTAGTATATATATAATATGAATAAACATTGCTACGTAAACTTAGAATGTGAGTAATCGTTTCATCTTTTGTTCACAGAGTCTAATAGTAAATTTTGTAATATTTAGATACTTCAGACTACTGTTCTCATTTAAAGTTTTATTAACACAATGCTTCTTCCTGTCTGTTACGGGAGAAAGGGTGTACATAAATCAAAAACAATTGCAGAATCGCTAGAAAATGACCTCTCGACCGTAGTGGAATTGAGCCGCAAAAAGATGATAACATTTAATGATAGTAAGACTAAGCTGTTCTCCTTTAACAATTACAAGACACCTCTCCAACCATTGATATCCATCAAATATAACACCCTACCTGAGAATTCTTCCTTCAAACCCCTCGGCCTTACATTTGCGGGAAATACGAAATTTAGGACATTGCGAAGGCTGCTGTAAAGAATATGGGTTTCCTCCATTGAACAAGAAGACTACTCACACCTGAGAGTATCCTGTACTTTTACAAGGCCACTATTCGCACATGCATGGAGTATTGTATTGGTGTACCTACCACTAGGCTCTTCCTCTTAGATAGGGCTAAAAAAGAGTTTTAAATCTAATAGGTCCCACTTTGTGAACTAAGCTCCGGCCCCTGTCCCATCACCGCAATGTTGCATCTCTGTGCCTTTTTTACAAATAATTTAATGGAACCTGCTCTGATAAGCTCGCTGCACTTGTGTCTGCTCGACGTAAATATCCCACGCTTAGCAACAAAATTACACCACTTCACTGTTGAGATCTCTAAATGCTAGAAGAGCTAGACTTTGGAATTCCTTCCCTGCTACTTGCTTCCCTGGCTTTACTGATATGCAGAAGTGTAAATGTTACGTAAATTTGTTAATGTTTTCTAGGCATTGTGCCAAATAATAGCTCCTTATGTCCAAGTTAGGATATGCTTTATTAGGGGTGAACATGAGTAAAAATGAAAGAAAAGAGCATGATAGGGTGACTTTAATTTTCAATCCTAATCGTTCACAGAGACAAGTATGTAAAACAAAACAATAGTAGAACAATACGAGAATTTGACTAATCACGTCACGTTTGGCGATCAGGAGAAAACTAAGGTTTTCAGTCAGTTCTCTCGGCGTGAACAAAAATGTACATGACTAATAACTTCAGCGAATGTTACCGATTATTTTGTCCGTTTGCATAATTCATTGTTTTAAGTTAGAACATTATGTTTTATAAATAAATTATTTATAAGGAATTAGTCTTTCTCTTCCTTAGTAAATTCTCCCTAAATAAAACCTTGAGGAAAACTCAGCGAACGTCTCACTTGTGTCTTTTATGCATAAATAGTTGTGTTTGTCTTAGTTAACAAGACGATACGAACAACGCACATTTATGAAATGCGATGATGAGAACCAACGAGGAGGAGTATGAAATGATCACCTACTTAAACCCGCATGCATGTACATACTCTATTTATTATTATTCTTTTAATGTTACATTGCTGAACTCGGGAGTATTTCTGTCAAACTCGGTAATCTACCCAAAATTTCATACTAAACGTTTTATTTAATCTACGACCGTAAAATGCTCTCGTGTTGGCACGGTCGAGTAGAAATTTTAAGTAATTCGCAGTATTGCCTACTTTCAATATTGAACTGTATAAATCCGAACACTGTAAATTAGAACTTGATTTTATTCAGTACATTATCTGTTGTGGTACACATCCTTATTTAAGACTTCTACCTGGTCATGATGACGAAACGAGAGTATGCTTCCTCCGTAGATCGAATAAGATGTTTCGTTCAAAATTCCGTGCAGATTTGTGAGAATTTTAAATTGTTTGACTTACCGAGGGTAGGACGGTGGGGAAGAAAGGAATGCTCGTAGCTGTGACCAACACGGCCGGTGGTCCGTTAAGCGGAGAAACTGGGTACCTATTCCTTAAAGTTAAATAGATATTCCAGGGACACGTGAATCTCGTTAAAGAGAGTTTGGGTATAAAAAAGGACTGCCCGCTCTACGGTTGTTGTTGTTGTTATCTTTCAGACTAACTACACTTCGACCATCGTTACTCGTCTGTTACTTTTACAAGGAAAGACTGCTTGTAAGCAACGTCGACATTTTGTTGCAAGACTTCAAACGTCTTTTCACTCCTCCCCTACTCGTCGGTAAGCTAATTCAGACAGACTCCCAAATTCGACAGAAAGATCTCCGAGCCTGACAAGATACTCCTGAAAAAGATCGTAGGTTACATCGACCGAAACGTTGCTTACATAACATTCAATATAAGAATAGTAATCGGAAGAATCTAAATAATACGAAGAAAGATAAAATCTGCTAACTGATTTTCTTAAGCAGTTCAAAGGTTAAGACGAAGAAACTTTTCAAAGAACTGAAATACTCCGAAACAGGCAAAATCACTAAAAACATATTAAGATACAATTTCACAAATGCTCACTGGCATATCAAGCAATGTTCCTATGGAGTCTGAATGACTAAAACCAACCTAACAACGTTTTGGGAAAAAAAAACAAAAGTTAGAAGAAGTCGAAGTCAACAGAAATTTTTAGACCATACACCGAACCACTGATAAAAAACTATCGTAATATTAAAGAAAAAATGTTAATGCTGAAGCCAATCTAGCGTACCACCCACAGATAAATGAAAAAGGAGAAACCCCCACATGCAGAAACAGCAGCCTATGTTGAGAACACACAAACTTATCGTGAAAGGATAGAAAGGTAGAGACAAGAAAGCACTATCACTAATAAACCTGTTACTCAAATTCCATGGAAGACTAATAGCCATTGCTAGAATTCAATAATAAACATTCGTTGCGATAACGCAAAATAATTTTCAAAACGTTATCAATAGGCATGAAGAGAGCTAGAAATCTGAGGAGACTTCTTGTCATTCAGACTCCATAGGAACATTGCTTGATATGCCAGTGAGCATTTGTGAAATTGTATCTTAGTATTTCCTTTTTTGGAAATCGAATATATGTTTTTTGGTCTCCCGACAAAAGACGGCCGGACCTGTAAATTCACCCTTGTCTGTCCGCACTTTTCTCAATAATGAAATTTTTGAAATTTTGCCCAAACATTGAACGTGATATGAGTAAAAAAGCAACAGAACGGATTTCCCGGTGCCTTTCGGGTTGAAATGGTTAAAATTGACACGTTTGTGCTTATTAAAAACAATTCCTGTCTTGGATTTTTATAAAACTTTCAAAAAGTTATAAATAACTAATTTTTATATAATTTTGTTTGTCTATACTTCGCGATAACTCTTGGGTGTGCCCCAGGGGCTCTTTTCAGGCTAATAAAAACACTCCATTTTGGGGATTATTTCACCATATTTGTCCAAAATTTTCTGTTTATGTCTATTTAGCAGTTTTGCATGGTGCTGAACGTAAATTTAAATATATTAAAGCCTTGGGGGCTTTTAGGGCTAAATGGGGGGAGGGCAAATGATGAACTTAGTCACTTCTCTTTTGGCATGGTATAGAACTCAAATTTACATATGTTAAGGCCTAAAAATGCACCGTTTGTTCATTTTCATCAGGATTTGACTACCCTGGAAAATTTAGGGAGGGAGGGTAAATGCTGAACTTAGTCATTTTTTTATGCCTCGTTCACTGCGCACTCACATGGGACCATGCATGCTTCACTTGTTTTTTTCTCTTTTCGTGTTTTTGTCGAAATATCCCATAAATGCTACGTATGTCGTTTTCTTTATAGAACTCCTCAAATCATATTTAAAATGTCGACTTAGCCTGACACCAAGGCTTTTTGTAAGTAACATTTTCTTAAATTGTTCTTGTAAATAATATGCAACACAATACATATATGACACCTACGTTTTATCTGCACGTATCTGTAATTAACAATGCCTTGCATGTATTAATTGTCTTATGGTCAACTCAAAAAACACTACTTGTTTAATTAGTTTTCCTCTTTAATTCACATATTCTTTGATTTATAAATGATTAATTTTATCAAAACATAAGATTTACATCACATTAATACATACATAATTATTCGCTTCCCGCATATTTCTGATATATTATCACCATATTTATTACATAAGTGTGTTTCCCTTTAGATTTAACGATGGGCATTTCCCGTTTCTTTGGAGTTCTTTATTTAAATTTTAGCATGGTAAAACTTCAGATTTTATTTTTGGAATTGGTTTCTGCGATATTTTCTATCATAACATGAGGGATTGCATGAGAGACCACGTGATGGCTGCTTACATACTTAGTAAAAAGATTTTTTGATGAAGGAACTGGATTCGAACTGTGGACAACCAGGTCATCAGTCTATACTATCATCACTTCCACTTGCACGCTTATTTTCATTCAGTTTAGTAATCATTTCTTTATTAAAGACACGTTGTCACTTAGATTCCAGGGAATACCACACGTTTCATACAAGGAGTGATCACAGAATTAACTCGTATGTAAACTTTTACTGAGTAAAAAACATAAGTTCATATGTTTTTGCCTTTCTTCGTCAATCGATCTCACAATTTTATTCAATAAATTGAGTAAAAAAAAGCAAAAAAATACTTTCAACAGGTCATGGTATTAGAGGTACTTTGCTCTTTGATGTCAATATCGACAGTGTCTTCTTTAGTATTGGAAAAAACTTTCATTAAAATAAAATGGATCGATAATCGGTCAAATTGCATCTTTGTCTCGTCCATCGGGCATCGATCAGGCACTAATGCGAAGCAATGCATGGACAATAATAATTACAAAACTTTCCGTGTTTATTTGCAAAAAAAAATTCAGTTTGACTTGTAAATAATTTTTTTCATATTTATTTACAAAAAAACTTTACATGTTTATTTGTAAATATTTTTCTCATGTTTATTTACAAATAAACGTTGCAAGTTTATTTCTAACTAGTTTTTTCATGCGTATTTACAAATAAACTTTACATGTTTATTTGTAAATAATTTTTCATGTTTATTTACAAATAAAATTTACATGTTTATTTGTAAATAATTTTTCCATGTTTATTTACAAATAAACTTTGCATGTTTATTTGTCAATAATCTTTGCATGTTTATTTATAAATAAAATTTGCATGTTAATTTACAAATAAACTTTGCATGTTTATTTACAAATAAAATGTGCATGTCTATTTACAAATGAACTTTGCATGTTTATTTACAAAATATTTTCATTTTTATTTGTAAATAATTTTTTTACAGTCTATTTGCAAAAAGCTTTTCAGGTTTAGTTGTAAATAATTTTGTCATGTTTATTTTCAAGTAATCTTTGCATGTTTATTTGCAAATAATTTTTTATGTTTATTTATAAAAAAACGTTGCATGTTTATTTACAAAAACCATTGCATGTTTAATTGTAAATAATTTTTGCAGACTTATTTTCAAATAATCTTTACATGTTTATTTGTAAATAAGTTTTGTATGTGTTGTGGTGGCACACATTCATTTGCATATGTGGATAGTAATTACACATAAATAGGAAGGCTCAGTTAGTCTGAGTGTGTGTTCACTAGAAGCCACCGAAGGCCGCCGAGAGAAGATATGTTTCTCCAGCAAAGACTCTCTTATTTGACACCATTATGTAAATATCCTGTAAATATACTTTTTCCTAATACACTTCTTATTTGCCCTACCTTTGTTTGTTGAGTCGTCATTTGTATTGCTTTCTACATTACTTGTTTCAACCTGCAAACTTAACAGTGACGACGAAGATGAACGTCAAATATAACAGTTTGACGAAGAAATGGAAAGAACTCACTAAAAAAAAGTACAACGCAACGGTTGACCTTTCTAAGGAATACAAGTTTTTACGAACGAAATAGTCGTAAAAAAGGATTTTACGCTAAAGAGAAGTTCGACTCAAGCCGAAAAAATTAATAATTCAGCGAACATTGGAAAACTGTAAAATATTGTCCTCGCGAAGTACAACACTAAAAGAAAGAAACGGTCGTTTCCCAAATTCCAAGAACAAAAACTACATTCAGGTTAAAAAAGTAACCTCGATTGATAGTATTTTATTTACTAAAGTACTAGTAGGAAAAAAAGAGACAAATCAAAACTTTAATTGCAGTCTCAAAGAAAAAAAAACTCGAACGTGGCAAAAAAAGCGACGATTTACGCCGTTTCCCGTGGAATCCATCTTAAAAAAATAACAAACTGTAAAAGTGAATTTTTGTAAAACGACAAACAGATTCGTATTACTAAATTATAAGGAAGTAACATACAAAGAAAAAAAGCTCACCAGTAGATTTCCTAAATTGCTGTAAATAACAACTAAACACTTTTTGGTAAACCAAATTTTTTTCTTCGGTATTTAAAAAAAAAATACCAGTTAAACTAAAATCAAGGAAAGATTTTTTAAACTAAAGTTGTCACTGGATAACGGATATAAGACAGTAAATCATCACGTAAAAAAAAATTAAATGTAGTCCATACATTTTATTTTTTTCAATTGTGACTCGAGTTGAAAAACTTTTTTTTTCTATGGAAAGATTTGTACTTAAGTTCGGCTGTTATTTATTAGGAAATGCCTAAAACGGAAAAGTAAATCGTATTTTGTGGTTTCAGCAAAAGCCTCAATTCTTATGTTGTGGTTGGATGAGCTTGACTCGCTAGCGAAGTGAAAAAATATTATTCGAGCAGCGATATTACTATTGAAAACAGGAACTATGAACATTTTTTTTTCTGTTACACAAGCCATTTTATATGGTACGGATATTGTGTTGCATTTGAAATTGTACAATTTTTCTTCGTAACTGCATTACTGCTACTAAAGGTTACAAAAAAATGGAAGATTTATCTAGAATGTTAATGCAATTTTTGCAGACGCAACAAAAGGCGCAATCCGAGCTAGATGCACGTAGAGAGGAGAAATTATTCAAATGGCAAATGGAATAAGAAGAAAGGCGGAAGAAATTACAATTTGAACAAGAAGAAAGGCAGAAGAAATTACAACTTGAACGAGAAGAAAGGCAGAAGAAATTACACTTTGAATATGAAGAAAGGCAAAATGAACGTTTTGCTAAAACACTGGAAGTATTAAAGACTAATCGAGAAAATGTCGACAGTACTAATTTCTCGCATACAACTATATTTAATAGCATGGACACATTTAATTACGTGCCGGACGAAGAAAAGACTTTTGAAGCATACCATAGAAGATACGAGGATGTCTTTTAACTGGACTGCAAAAGTTGGCGAAATAGCCAGAAAGTGAGCCTCTTACTCAGGAAGTTGGG
Organism: Euprymna scolopes; assembly: GCF_053919585.1. Classification (NCBI taxonomy): domain Eukaryota; kingdom Metazoa; phylum Mollusca; class Cephalopoda; order Sepiida; family Sepiolidae; genus Euprymna; species Euprymna scolopes. Next base: position 12,314,080 of record NC_136498.1, read on the forward strand.
TGTAAGGGAACATAGCAAGTTCGTAGATTATATACTACCTAAAAAAAACTACGGAATTAGATTTCATAAAAGCTGTAAAATTACTAAAAGAATTATTTAATCCGAATATATCTCTTTTTCATAAGAGATGGTTGTGTATGAATCCAAGGAAGATGGACAACCAAGATTATTTGACATGTGCATCAGTTGTCAATAAAAACTGTGATAATTTTAAGCTAGCGGAACTAACAGTAGAAGATTTCAAATGCCTAATCTTCGCACAAGCGTTAGTATCCACGAAAAATGCAGAAATAAGCAGACGAGTGTTGTCTAAGCTGGAATCTAAGCAAGATATAACACTTCAGAAATTAGCAGAGGATTGTGAAAGGGCCATTACACTAAAATGGATTAAAAAAAGATAGAAGAATCCGGAGTGGCATATGTAAGAAAGGTTAGAAAACCATACACACCAACCAAAAACTATACAAATAAAAGCAGTCAAAACGGAACGAGATATTCCAAATATAATAATTATAATTATAGTAAAGAATATAACAAGTCTCTTCCTAGATATAACTGCAAGAGATGCGTATAAAGACATTGGAAATCGGATTGCCCTTATAAGAAGAAAAAATGCTACATTTGCAAGCATGTCGGACACACAAGCGATTGTTGCAGATATAAAGATTTCACCAGAAAGAGAGTACAGCAAACAAAATCAAATGAAAAATTAGACAAAAATCGGCGAAAATACATAAAAGCGGAAATATTTAAAACGCCAATAAAATTACAACTGGATTCAAGATCCGATATTTCTATAATAAACTTGAATACATGGAAAAAGTTGGGTAAACCAACCATGATGAAAACAAGTAAATCAGCTCGGACAGTAACTGGTGGTGAGATAAAATTTAAAGGAGAAGTTATCCTTACGATAAAATTGAAAGGGATTACGAAGAAATTAAAAAGGTTCGTATTGAAAAATAGCGAAAACCTGTTTGGAATATATTTAATTGAGAAATTTGAACTCTGGGATAAGTCAATTAATACATTCTGTAAAAAAATAAAATGTACTACTCCAACAACAGAAAATATAAAAAAGGACTTACAAAAATTATTCCCTGGTGTATTTATGACTAAATTAGGTCGTTGCAATAAATTTAAGGCCTCGTTTGAACTTAATGAAAACACCAGCCCAATTTTTAGAAAAAAGCGAAACGTTCCGTTCGCTGGGTTGGAAAAGATTGATAAAGAATTAGACAGATTGGAACAGACAGGAATACTATCAAAAATAGAACATAGCGACTGGGCAGCCCCCACCGTATATGTAAAAAAAAAGAATGATGAAATCAGAGTGTGCGCAGACTTTTCGACATGTCTAAACTCCATATTACAAGATTACCATTACCCTCTACCAAGCCCAGAGGAAATATTCACAAAGTTGAATGGTGGTAATATCTTCTCCAAGATAGACTTGAGCGACGCGTATTTACAAATATCGGTCGAGGAGAATTGCTAAAAAATACTATGCATCAACACGCATAAGGGATTGTACAAATACAACCGGTTGCCCTTTGGCATCAAAGTAGCGCCTACCATTTTTCAACAAGCGATAGACATAATGCTAAGTGGTATTGAGTGCGCATGTGCATACCTGGACGACATTGTTATCAGGATCAAATCCCTAGAAGAAAATAAGGAGCATTTAAAACAAGTATTCACTCGAATACAAGAATTCAGGTTTAAAGTAAAAGGACATAAATGCGACTTTTGTATGATCGAGATTAAGTATCTTGGGCATATAATAAATAAACATGCAAATAAAAAAACGCCACATTAAAGATGGTGATTATACAACAGCAGTCGAAGAGGAGGAAACCATGGACATCATATTCGAATCCTTTAATTTGGAACCGCCTCAATATACACCTGAACACCGAAGATCAGGTAGAAAAAGAAAGTTTAATGAACCATTAATGTTAAATCCCAAGAGAAACAGATATTGAAATCTGTGCGACTTGAAATCTTGGGAGGAGGGTTTTGTGGTGGCACACATTCATTTGCATATGTGGATAGTAATTACACATAAATAGGAAGACTAAGTTAGTCTAAGTATGTGTTCACTAGAAGCCACCGAAGGCCGCCGAGAGAAGATATGTTTCTCCAGCAAAGACTCTCTTATTTGACACCATTATGTAAATATCCTGTAAATATACCTTTTCCTAATACACTTTTTATTTGATCTACCTTTGTTTGTTGAGTCGTCATTTGTATTGCTTTCTACGTTACTTGTTTCAACCTGCAAACTTAACAGTATGTCTATTTACAAAAAGCTTTAAATGTTTATTTTTAAATAATCTTTGCATGTTTATTTACAAACTTTGCATGTTTATTTGTAAATAATTTTGGTATGTTTATTTAAAAAAGAATTTATATGTGTATTTGTAAATGATTTTTGCATGTTTATTTACAAAAAATGTACATGTTTATTTGTAAATAAGTTTTGTAAATTTATTTACAAATAATCTTTGCATTTTTTCTTTGTAAATAATCTTTGTAGGTTTATTTAAATGATATTTGCATATTTATTAGTAAACGATTTTTGCATGTATTTTTACAAAAGAATTTACACGTTTATTTGTAAAAAATGTTTTCATGTTTATTTGCATGTAATCATTGCATGATTGTTTGCAAATAAACTTTTCAGTGTTATTTTTTTTACAAATGAACTTTTCATTTTCATTTACAAAAAACTTTGCATGTTAGATTGTAAATAATTTTTCCATGTTTATTTTCAAGTAATCTTTACATGTTTATTTGTAAAGAATATGCTTATGTTTATTTACAAAAAAAACTTTACATGTTTATTCGTAAATAGTATTTGTATGTTCATTTACAAATAATCTTTGCGCGTTTATTTGTAAATAATTGTTGCATTTTTATTTACAAAATTTTTTACATATTTATTCATGAATAATGTTTGTATGTTTATTTACAAATAATCTTTGATTATTTATTTGTAAATAATTATTGTATGCTTAATTACAAAGAACTTTACTTTATGTTAATTTGCAAATAATCTTTGCGTGTTTATTTTTAAATAGTTTTTTCATGTTAATTTACAGATACTCTTCGCATGTTTATTTGTAAATAATTTTTATATGTTTATTTACAAACAAACTTTACATGTTAATTTGTAAATAATCTTTGCGTGTTTATTTACAAAAAACTTCGCATGTTCATTTGTAAATGATTTTTGTATGTTTATTTTCAAATAATCTTTGCATGTTTATTTGTAAATAATCTTTGTATGTTTATTTACAAAAAATTTGCATGTTTATTTGTAAATGATTTTTGGATGTTTATTTACAAAAATGTTTTTCATGTTTATGTAAATAATTTTTTCATATTTCTTTGCAAAAAACTTTGCATATTTATGTGTGAATAGTTTTTCATGTTTATTTACAAGAATCTTTGCATGTTTATTTATAAATAATCTCTTCATGTTTATTTAAAAATAAATTTTTCATGTTTATTTGTTAATAATTCTTTATGTTTATTTACAAAAAACTTACATGTAAATAATTGTGCATGTTTATTTACAAATAACATTTGCATGTTTATTTGTAAATAATCTTTGCATGTTTATTTACAAATAAACTTTACATGTTCATTTACAAATAACATTTACATGTTTATTTGTAAATAATCTTTTCATGTTTATTTACAAATAAAATTTACATATTTATTTGTAAATAATTGTGCATGTTTATTTACAAAATATTTTAATTTTTATTCGAAAATAATTTGATTATGTTTATTTACAAAAAAAACTTTTCAGTTTTATTTGTTAATAATTTTGTCATGTTTATTTGCAAGTAATCTTTGCATGTTTATGTGCAAACTAACTTTTCATGTTTATTTACAAATAAACTTTGCAATAAAAATTTTAAGATATCCTCTTATTTAATCTGACTTGTTAGATTTGTAGAATAATTATTTTCATTTTCTAGGACATTTACTTTTTAAAAGAACTATCGATAATATGCAGACGACGATTTATTTGATAGAAATAACTCCTATCATACGTAAAGCCATTGATGCAGAGAGGCTTGCAATAACGACAGATTATGACTGCAAAGATAGGAGATACCTTGAAAACATGTTATAGGTAGGAGGAAAATAATCAAAACAGAGAGAGAGAGAGAGTTTCATAAAGTATTAGTTGATGACAATACTAGAATTAAACGCTGTACTATAATGAGAGTAAAGTGGTGGAAATCTCTAGTAAAATAAGTCAAATAAGTCAAATGAGTCAAATGAGTCGAATAAGTCAAATGAGTCAAATGAGTCGAATAAGTCAAATGAGTCAAAAAGGTCAAATGAGTCGAATAAGTCAAGTAAGTCAAATAAGTTAAATAAGTCAAATGAGTCAAAAAAGTCAAATAAGTTAAATAAGTCAGATGAGTCAAATGAGTCAAATGAGTCAAATGAGTCAAATAAGTCAAATAAGTCAAATAAGTTTAATAAGTCAAATGAGTCAAATAAGTCAAATAAGTTAAATAAGTCAAATGAGTCAAATGAGTCAAATGAGTCAAATAAGTCAAATAAGTCAAATAAGTTAAATAAGTCAAATGAGTCAAATAAGTCAAATAAGTTAAATAAGTCAAATGAGTCAAATGAGTCAAATGAGTAAAAATAAGTCAAATAAGTCAAATAAGTCAAATGAGTTAAATGAGTCAAATAAGTCAAATGAGTAAAAATAAGTCAAATATGTCAAATGAGTTAAATGAGTCAAATAAGTCAAATGAGTAAAAATAAGTCAAATAAGTCAAATGAGTTAAATGAGTTAAATGAGTCAAATAAGTCAAATGAGTAAAAATAAGTCAAATAAGTCAAATGAGTTAAATGAGTCAAATAAGTCAAATTAGTAAAAATAAGTCAAATAAGTCAAATGAGTTAAATGAGTCAAATAAGTCAAATTAGTAAAAATAAGTCAAATAAGTCAAATAAGTCAAATGAGTTAAATGAGTCAAATAAGTCAAATGAGTAAAAAATAAGTCAAATAAGTCAAATGAGTTAAATGAGTCAAATAAGTCAAAAGAAAAAATAAGTCAAATAAGTCAAATAAGTCAAATGAGTTAAATGAGTAAAAATAAGTCAAATAAGTCAAATGAGTTAAATGAGTCAAATAAGTCAAATTAGTAAAAATAAGTCAAATAAGTCAAATAAGTCAAATAAGTCAAATGAGTTAAATGAGTTAAATGAGTCAAATAAGTCAAATGAGTAAAAATAAGTCAAATAAGTCAAATGAGTTAAATGAGTTAAATGAGTTAAATGAGTCAAATAAGTCAAATGAGTAAAAATAAGTCAAATAAGTCAAATGAGTTAAATGAGTCAAATAAGTCAAATTAGTAAAAAGAAGTCAAATAAGTCAAATAAGTCAAATGAGTTAAATGAGTTAAATGAGTCAAATAAGTCAAATGAGTAAAAATAAGTCAAATAAGTCAAATGAGTTAAATGAGTCAAATAAGTCAAATGAGTAAAAATAAGTCAAATAAGTCAAATGAGTCAAATAAGTCAAATGATTAAAAATAAGTCAAATAAGTCAAATGAGTTAAATGAGTCAAACAAGTCAAATGAGTAAAAATAAGTCAAATAAGTCAAATGAGTTAAATGAGTCAAATAAGTCAAATGAGTAAAAATAAGTCAAATAAGTCAAATGAGTCAAAAAAGTCAAATAAGTCAAATAAGTTAAATGAGTCAAATACGTCAAATGAGTTAAATGAGTCAAATAAGTCAAAGGAGTTGAATGAGTCAAATAAGTCAAATGAGTAAAATACGTCAAAAAAGTCATATAAGTCAAATAAGTCAAATGAGTTAAATGAGTCAAATAAGTCAAATGAGTAAAAATAAGTCAAATATGTCAAATGAGTTAAATGAGTCAAATAAGTCAAATGAGTAAAATACGTCAAATAAGTCAAATGAGTTAAATGAGTTAAATGAGTCAAATAAGTCAAATGAGTAAAAATAAGTCAAATAAGTCAAATAAGTCAAATGAGTTAAATGAGTCAAATAAGTCAAATTAGTAAAAATAAGTCAAATAAGTCAAATGAGTCAAATGAACAAGGAAAACTGGAAACAGATCAGAACATTCTTAAGACCATATAGCTTAACAACTTTTAGAGAAAAAATGAGACTAGCAACGCAATCTATGTGATAAAAAGGGTTGCAAAGAAGTAGAAATGTCAGGGCCTATTAAATTGAAACTACTTTTCTGCTTTTATCAAGATCCCTCAAATCGGGCAGACAGAGGTTGCATATATTTACGAATATTTTTTGTTGTTTTTTTAGATGCAGAGAACTTTAAATTTACGACTCTATTTTCTTTATTGCAAACTTGGCAACTATCGGTTTAGTTTACTTTGGCTATTTATGATATGGTTGCAGAGAGGCCGTACTACATGCAACATATCACAGGATATCACGAATGTTTTGTAGAGAAACATTTAAGTAACCAATAATTTCACGAAATGGATCTATTAACTCTCCACCGCGTTCATGCGATTGTACTTCCTTTGGTTATTTTCGCTGGGAATATGTAAATTATCATGCCTATGTTGATACATAAGATACGATAGACAGCATGGAAGAAACATTTGGCGGATTGTTGCGGAAATACAGACTAATTATATGCTTACATCAGCAAAAATTGGTCCTTTAGATTACGCCAAATACGCGCGAGAAAAGGGGGCAATGTGCCCGCCAATGTATAACAAATTATATATGCCAACAATTAATCTTTGGAATAAACCGCATATTTGTATAATAAAGATAGTTTTCTGTGATGTATTTCAATTTAAAGTTCGAAACCTGAAATAAATACCCCTTATTCAGTCATATAGATATAACTAAGGGTAACGCGCGTCTCAGTAAGAGAAACACAAGTTTTTTCATCATAATAATATATAAGCCACTTGTTGATGTTTCAGCTGTCTCCTTTATCGCTTTAAGAGTCGCGTTGTTTAAACTGCAATCATTTTTATTCTCCTTTAGAAACCATGTTAGCTAGTATATATAAAGTTAAAGCTATTAGTTATATTTTATTTTTCATTTTTAGTCTGTTTGAATCCATTGCGACAAAGCCCACAGCTATCGATTCTTTTTTTAATTTGCCCATTTACGTTGACGTTGGCTGGACTGCATTGTAATATGGGCACAGGAAAGAAATTTTGCAAACAACATCCGTCGCTTCCGCATCTAAACTAAAACTAGCCTGAGTGTAAGAACCGAGTGCTCAAAGCACTTACTCAAACAATTTTCTTTTGAGATATATATGTGTCCTTCGTACGATGAAGATTATCTGTTAATAACAAATATAAAGGATAACACACATTGGGGATTGTTTAACGTGAAACTGGATTGTTCAGAGCCGGTTCCATTGCTTCTTCCAAATAAGCCTAATCCAGCAGTAGGACAACGTCGATACAGCTGGGGAGGAGGTGAGATGCATAACCTACAAGAAATGTCGACTTCCTTCTACATACAGCGCTTGTTACTTCCAAATGGTTACTCATCTGATACTGGCAAAGCTGAACGTTTTTAAATAGCCTAACAAAACGTGTGTCAACGTGATGATGCTGTAATTCTTGAAAGTTAGGGAATATTTCTTGATTAATATTGATTGATACGTATTGTATAAATTTTACAATTAAGCATTAGAATTTTAATGACAAGATTCTACTTGTCGGAATTCTGTACATAAAAATGTGAAAATAATCTAATTAAGCACACACACGCAATATATATATATATATATATATATATATATATATATGACTTTGTCTTTTCGACTGCATATCTTTGTTTGGAACGATCAATATGAAACTATTCTATCAATGTTTGGTTTACAGACTTAAAACTTGGGATTAAAACATGTGGACCAAATTCGATTTAGATTGTAACCGATAAAAATAATTACTAAGTATCAAAATTTAAAAGAATTAGAACTCGACAAGCGGAAGTCGACTGAACGTGCTATGCGCATGCTCACATACACATTTATATTTTTAGCAACGTTACTTTTTTATATTTTTATAAGCGTATGTGCTAACATCTGACGTAACGAATAACGCTAGAGATGTTATATGTTTTAGTTTTTATTCAAAATCTGATGGGACCTATATCTTATTTCTTTGATTTATAAAAAAACTTCCCGTATATTAAGTACAATATAATAATCAATAGAGTATTGGTTTTATAATAATAAATATTAAATGTGCATAATTACGATATCATATTTAAGTGCATTTTTAGATCAGGTTACAACCATATTTTCGGTCCAGTATAATAATCAATGGAGAATATATCTATGATAATAAATCCGAAATTGGCATGACTTAAAATACCATATCACAGCGCATTTTACAACCGGGAAACACAAGGTAATTTGCTAGTATATATATATATATATATATATATATATATATATATATATATATATATATGCACTTCATGAGAACGTCATATTGGTTCCATGCAAGATCAGATAAAAACGCAGTCATTATGCCGCATCGGTTTTACTATGTGCATTTTAATGGTTCGCTTATAATGCAGGAGTTTTTTTATGTATCAGAATTTCTTTTATTTTTGTATAATATTTTTGGCAAAATTCGACGCCACATCTACGTACACTAAATAGGAGTGATACGACAAAACAGCTGCCAGTAGGTAAGTACTCATACATATGTCTGTGAATGAGTGTGTCTATATATGAGTCTATATGTTTATATGTTTCTAAGCGTGTGTGTATGTGCTTTTCGAGAGAAGAATGACAACGGATGAGTAACAGCAGCCACGATTAACGTAAGAAATAATTGGATTTCGTATTCGAGCTGAGACAGAAAATCGGAACAATCTGATCTACGCGGGGAAGTGAATTCGCTCTAGGATTTCTACAATACATCAACGCGTAGCAATTGTTATTTTTTTTATTTCCCAACCCTGCGGCTTTATCTGTCAGTAAAATATCATGCAGTCTATCTGATAATCTACGATTACCAAAGTTAATCTCAGACTAAGTCAACCGAAAATAACGACTGGGAAAAAAGGGGCAATTGCTGTCGTTCTGTCGCTTTCTATACTGAAATACGCATGCGCAAAGAAGCATAAACGACGGAATTCCAAGAAAAAAATCAAAGAAGAAATGCAAATGGTCAAATGTTAAAAGTTCTTTTGTTGCAACTTACAAATATTTCACTCCTTTTGTCATTTGTTTATCTTTTGGATAGGAGGTGAAAATAGTTCACGAAACGGACTGTCGATCTGGTGCCGCAAGTTCGAACCCAGGTCGTATTGTGCGAAGTAACATCGGTTGACTGGTTAAGGACAAGACTGGGTTACTGAGTGAATTAAATCCGCATTCAGTTAATTTAGTTCTATATACAGAAACACTTTTATCTAAGCAATTTTCACGCAGCTTCTCCCGTAATATTCTATGATTTTTGTTCACATTACGTTTAAACTTTTGTATATTGGTACAATAAGAAAAACGGAACAGAGTGGAAATTACGAGGGTCATAGCTTACATGAAAGGAACTATTATGGTAGAAAACCGTCTGCCATCTGAGGATCCTTTACATGTATATGTATATTTATGATACAGACCGAAGCCATTTAAAACCAATTTCTCTAGTTCGACAACACTGTTAATTCCGAATTAACAATGTTTTTATTACAAGATGGATTTATATATATATATATATATATATATATATATATATATATATATACATACATATATATACATATATATATATATATATATATATATATCCAACACTTCTAACCTTGTAACCTAGTAGCGGAGTGATAAAAAGGTTTATTTAGGGGATTTAACGCTTCATAACCGACGTTGTTTGTACTCGGGATTTAGGAGTGTTAACGCTTTTTACCTGACGTTATTTGTCTTATATAGCAGATGGGTTTCCTATCGGGGATCATATATCAAGATATGACGGGGACATATAACGGGTACATGTAATACAGGATTGACGATGATGAGTGAGACGATGAGAGGTGGGAATTCATTATTGAAGGGATGTGTAATACTGTTCTTTTACATCATTGCATTGAAGACAACAGTTACAAAAATCGACGAGGTTTTTATTTCATTTGACCGGTCGAATGATGATGACGTCAGGAATTTAAATACGGGATTTACATAGTTTAATATTCTTTCCTTCGCTTCCAAAGGACTCTGACTCCAACTCTCTCTCTCGCTCCCTCTCTCTCTCTCTCTCCCTCTCTCTCTCTCTCTCTCTCTCTCTCTGACTGACTAGCAGACCCAACTGTTCTACCTCCTCTGCTCGACTACCCGACTGCCTTGATCTGACTAAAAACTAGCTCCGATATTGAGAATTCCCTTTTGCTATGACGTCAGATTTGTGGTTCCAAAACGTGACCAACTCACGTGACTAAGCACCGTTTCCAAAACACACTTTCGACAACAAAGCAGTCTACACTAACTTATTTTTAGCCTAACCTATTTTCTTACAATATATTTTAATTTGTATTGTTCATTCTTTTTAGCTGACATTTTTAATTCAGTTTTTATAACAGAACGAACAATCAAATTCTTTTTACAATACAAACAATATCTTAATAATAATAATAATTAATAGAATTTTACAATAGGTGTTTTTGACATTCTGATTCTAACATTCTATCACTAAACCTTGCCTATAAGGTTCGAGTCTCGGCTTATCCTAATCTCATTTTAACTTATTTAATGTTCTTCTTATTTACATTGAAATGGGACAGCCTTTCGTTGTAACATTTGTACTCGAGACGAGTGTAGTTCAAAATGTGTTATTGAAAATATAACAGATCCAGAGCGTGCTGTCAGAGTAGATATTAAGCTGACAAATATTTATATGAACTCGAAGGCCAAGACTGTCTAACCAAGATCGTCTGAAAGTTAAGACTTGCGAAATAACATCATGCCAGTGTCTATTTTTAAATATGTATACATGTCTTTCCCTCGTTATTCCCTCCCTTCTTTCACTCTTTAACTCTATCTTTCTCTTTCTTTTTCTCTCTCTCTCTCTCTCTCTCTCTCTCTCTCTCTCTCTCGCTCTTTCTCGTTTTTCGCCACGATGAAAGAGTTGTAATTCAGCTTTACAGTGCGACTTGTCCGGAACTGTCGCATGCTAACTTTATTCTCTAGTTCTTAAAATGCTTTTTACATGTTAAAATAAACATATAAATATTATTATATTTTTTTAAATAAACATATTTTCTATTAGAAAAGCATACGCCTTTCGCTTATTTTATTCCAGTACTGGAGATCTCAGCTTAAATAATTACTTCTGAGGAGAGAATTAATAACGCATAATGATGCTAACAAACAGATGTAGCCGGCGTAATATCAATCCCTTGATTTAATTAAGATGTGCCTATCGTTTTATAGTATATTAACAACCGTTAAGCTGTCCAAAAAATAAATGTCCAGGAAACACCCCTACGGCGCGAACCCGTTAATGAAGTTTGCTTCTTGTTTTCATTTTCATTTATATATTTTTCTAAGTTCATATTCTAAAATTATTTAGGTACAAGATATTTGTTCTGATTTTTTTTCAAATTATCATGTGTTCAATTTCGACTCAAGTAGCGTAAGTATATGTTTAGACATTCAATGTGAAATAAAATATATAAAATTATAATCGTGTTTTTTCTTTTTTAAATATCGAAAGTAAGACAGACGGAAACTTAGATCAAGTAAATGCCATTCGATGTATTGTTGCATGGAACTTCATAAATACAAAAATACAGGATCGAACGATAAAAGTGTCGTCCTAAAGAAAAACAACATTACAGTTTATTTAAAATGTTGAAAAAATCAATTCAGGTAACTTTCTTTTGTAGTAGAGCGTGTATCTATTCAATGTAGCCTCCTGCATCCTCAATCACTGTCTCGGTAAGGGTCCGGAACTACGAGCATGACTTTTCAACGTTTGAGGGATTAAATCAACGAAGTTTCTGGGCACGTTTATAGTCTTTGATGTTGTTTCCACATCATGCCACATCTTTGAAGTCGGCTTGAAAGTCATCACCAAAGTGTACTTGGATGTGCTGAAGAGTGTCGGGATCGTCTGGTGCAATCAGCTTATTACTGGCAGATCCTGCGTGTGGCAGCAGGACTCGGCGCCCACAAGTCCAAAGAGACCCAGAATTGACTTCAGAAAGAATTGTTACGACTTTGTACCCTTCTCTCACTGCCCCTCCTCTCCCGACCCGAACATACATTTAGAACATCACCAACATGACACTTCCGTTTACACCAAAGCCTAATCGCCGCAATCAGCCGTGTATTCGCCGGCGCTTGTGGAAAAGGTATGCTCCTAGTTCCGGACCAGTATGGAGTTGATGATTGACGCTGAAGGAGGCTACATTAAATAGATGTCAGCTCTACTACATAATCAAGTTATCTGAATTTATTTGTTTTATAAAAGTTTTAAAATAAAACTATAGTGTTTTTTTTTAGGTTGAGAATTTTTATCGTTCCACCCTGTACCTATGTTTTTTCATGAGGACGCCGTTGTTAGATGTTGAATGTATTTTATTATCTCGTGACCATACATGATATATAGACACACATTTGAAAGATAACGTGTTATTTATTATAGTGTCAGTAAAAAAAAAATATTGACAAAATTCAACGTAAGACTAATAATTCGATTGGGATTTCGCTTTCGATTCAAATAAAGTTTCTAGTTGTGACGTAATTATCAAAGGAAGCGAATGCAGCAAATTGGTAAAAATTATCAGAACTTGTTCGTATTAATAACCAGTTAGTTAAACATTTAAATACCCCGTCGTCTCTTCTCGTTATGGGTACGTTTTGGGCATTGTTTTATGTGTGCAAATGTATGCTCTGAAAACAAAAAACAAAAAAATAAATAAATAAAACACCAAAAATGTTGAAAGCGCAATTGTTGATTTTTCTTTATTTTTACATCATGTTTATAGAAGTGTTTGTTGAGAAAAAGAAAGAGGGGGGAAAGAAGAAGAAGAAGAAGAAGAAGAAGAAGAAGAGGAGGAGGAGGAGGAGGAGGAGGAAAGAATATGATGAGAAGAAGTAGGAGAAGAAAGGTAAGAAAAAGAAGTGGAAAAATTTGAGGAGGAAGTAGAATAAAAATTTAAAAAAAAGAAATGATAAGAAGAAATAGGCGGTACAAATCGTAAGTTTCTCATCAGCAGCGAAACCCACTCCAGATGGACAAACGGCGTCGAGCGTTGATTGAATCGTATTACACATACGCACAGAAGATAATACAAAAGGATAAAGACGATAGATAATTATAGAAAAGGAATAGATATAGAGAAAGAAAGATAGAAAAAGATAGAAAGGGGGAAAGAGAACAAGAGAGATAATGTATCCCCGTGTGTGCCACGCCGGCCTGCAATTTCTATTAAAATGTCATGTGTTCGCGGTGCATTTGAATTCAATTAAAGTGTTAGCATGTAATTTAGTATATGTCCAAAAATAGAACAAATGAGAAAGTATTCTTTTCTTTTTAATAACGCCCTAAACAGATTTTATTGAGAAGAGGAAGAAAAAGGAAAAAAAAGATAGAGAAGAAAAGTAGTAGTAGTAGTAGTAGTAGTAGAAGACGAAGAAGAAGAAGCAGAAGGTGGGATAGGAGCAAATATTAGCAGTAGTAGTAGTAGTAGTAGTAGAAAAAGATGGAGAAAATTATTAGTAGTAATAGAAACGGGGATAAATTAGTAGTAGTAGTAGGAGGAGGAGGAGAAGAAGAAAAAAGTAGTAGATGAAAAGTAAAGAGACAAAATAGGATAGTAGTAGTAGTAGTAGTAGTAAAAAGATGGAAAAAATTATTAGTAGTAATAGAAGAGGGAGATAAAGTAGTTGTAGTAGTAGTAGGAGGAGAAGTAGGAGGAGAAAAGAAGAAGAAGAAGAAGAAGAAGAAGAAGAAGAATTGAGAAGAAAAGATATAAATCAGAACTAAAAGTCGACTTATGAATCCAGTAAAAAAATTGAGCGATAAATGGCGATGGCGACGAACAGAATGTGGAGTTCGGAAAACAACCAATTGCATTGTTTTATGTTTTCTCACGCACTCTTCCTCATCTATCTCTCTTTTCTCATCTATTTCTCTCTGTTCCTATCTTTATATCTCTCCTCATCATATGCGTATGTGTATACGCATATGATAAGGAGGAGAGATATAAAGAGAGGTACAGAGAGAAAGATAGATGAGAAAAGAGAGATAGATGGAGGAAGAGTGCGAGAGAGAGAAAGAGAAAGTGAGAGTGCTTATGTTTTCTCGTATAACGTTATTCTTCAATTTTCTGTTAAATTTATTCTATGTCGGTAGTTTATTCGAGTTTCATTAATGTCGCAGCATACAATTTGTTATAATTGTACCGAAATTTGAAATAATATCTAAAGACATCAAAATATAGGTTTTTATTTTATTCTTTTCTTAATATAAAGAAAAAAAATCAACCGTTTTTTCACGAACAAATTAACCAAATAGATTCTTGAGTTAAATTAGGCGTCATCTTGTTTTTTTTTTGTTTGTTTGTTTGTTTTACCCGAGGCAGCATTCAACGTTACTTTTAAAATAATTAAATATCGTTATACAAACGAAATTCGATTCTTAATTTATTTAAATCACTTGACTGTAATAGCTAGTTGCGGTTCTACATTTTGTTGTAATAAGATGGTATCAAATCCATCGGTAAAATTGCTAACTGATTCTGAAATATCAGTGAATAAAACAATTTGAATAGTATGTACAGCTAAACGTCAAAAGCTACAAAACAAACATCCACATAAATGGACGAAAACATATAGCAGTTTTATATAATGTGTATTCGCATTGGAGTGTAGGGCATGGACGATAGAGATCTTTGAATAGTAGACGAAAATAAGATTAAAAATGATATCAACAAATAAGCAACTGTTAATATGCTGAAGGCATTGCCAAGGCGGCTGCAAAGAAAGTCGCCTCCCTCTACCGTGCAAGAAAATTATTCACAATAAACAGTATCATATATATATATATATGTATATATATATATGTATATATATATATATATATATATATATATATATATATATATATATATATATATACAGATCCATAATTCACCCCTGAATTAAGTATTGTTGAAACATCTGGTGCATCTAACGTGATCTCTCTTAAACAGGGCTAAAAGGGAATCTCAAATAAAATAGGTCCTATACTATCGGCCAAGCTTTAATCTCTGTCTTATTGCTGCAATGTGTAACACTGTCTGGTTTAAAAGTACTTTAATGGAATGTGCTGTCATAGCACTCGTACCCTCGCAATGTACATACAATGAATTAACCCGAAAAACAACAAAATTCCACACCTTCACTTAAAATCAATTTAGTCTACTAGTTTCTATTTTCTAACTGGTAAATGTGTTAGTTCTGTCCTTGTTTTCTGATTTCCTAACCGCACTAACCTGCAGAAGTTTAAATGTAATGTGAACAAAGATTCAGTTACTCAACTGAAAATGCTGTTTTCTTACCCCCGTCTGCATGTTACTACTTATAAAAAAATATGCTTGTCCAAGTAGCGAGCTATATCACGTGATGACCGTTTTCTTTTCAAAAATGAAACGCTGAATTTTATTTCCAGCAAAATCAATTCTTATTTGCAGTCACGCAGAACGTATTATAGTAGTTAAGTTATGGATTTGTAATATTTCTTTTCTAGATGCAAGTGTTAATATTATATTTATTTCAGTTTTTAATCTTTATCTTTATTTCATTGCTTTATTAATTGTGTAAATTGTTTTCACGTGGAAAAATGTGCCGAATCTTTCTGGCACATTCATTGGGAATATATATTGTTTTATTTTTTTTATAATAGATTTTTTTTGTCCATAAATGTTGTTTATATGTTCGAAGTTGATAGCCTAAACATATTAGGCAATTATATTCATTTTATGTTAGTGAGAGGAAACTCTTTCACCATACCTTCCATTAAACACGCCAAATAAACTTTTATTAAGTACAATACTTAATATTTAAAAAAAAATTAATGGAGAGTGGACAGTGCATCGTGGATGCGTTATCGGCAACTCCCGTTACTCTCGCTTCTCTTTATTTGTCACTCAGTCCTCATATTTTAATGAGTAATTTTTCTGACAAAGAGAGAAGAAAAAGCTGTATTCTAGGTTGGCAGTATTTTGCGTGAACAGCCGCCAGAGATTTCAGAAAATTTATGTTTCTATGTCTATCCTTGTAGCCATGTCACTAGTAAGGGTGCTGGAGGTACACGTTTTATCTGGGCTGACGTTATCCGCCTGATAGTCAGGGACCCGAACCTTGGATTAACCACTAAGGAGACTGTCCTATCAGCAGGTACAAAGTACTGGGGCTGCTGTATTGCCATTTGGTTAATGGATTCTGTGCCATGCAGTAGCTTCTGGTGGGGCCTCTCGATCCGATATTAATGGGTAATTGTTACGGCTTTACCTTTTCATGTGCTACAAAAATATTGTAACGTAGACCCCCACTACCAGGTCTCCTTCTCCAACATCAGGGGTCTACGTTCTAACCGTCAAGAGGTTGAAATCCAATTACAGGAGACTCAACCAGACATATTATTTCTAAGTGAAACTGGCATTGGAAAGACTATTTTTCTAGATGAGTTCGTAATTAAAAGATACTCTAATTAAACTTCCAAATCTGGCCCCCAGGATCACCATGGGCATGGAATATGTTTCTATATAAAAGATGGCTTTCCATGTGGTAGGGACATCTCCAGAGAAGATCCTAACTTACCCTATATGTGCTTCCGCGTTGCGCTTGCTCAAACTACTGCATTTATACTTACTCTCTATCGCCCCCCCCCACAACAGCGGAGTTACTATCTTTAAAAGCATATTTGAGAAAATTGACCACGTCCTATCTGCTTATCCTTCAGCTAATATTGATGCCTGTAGAGATTTCAATGTTCACAATGTGGAATGGTTGACTCACTCAAACAAGACCGATAATGAGGGGAGGTTCTGTCATGATTTCTTCCTTGCTTATAACCTCACTCAGATTGTTCACGAACCCACTCATGTGCCCGATACTGACGGCCAGTATGCAAGTCTCCTAGACCTTTTTCTCCCAACTTGCCCTGAACTATGGTCAGTTTCCTGCGTTCAATTTTTAAAAAGGGTGGGTCCTCTATAGTACCATACCTGACGGAATGATTAATTGTAGGTATAGATCGTTTCATACCCTCGAAAATGTTCCATCAAAACCTAACAGCCAGTCATGGTTCTCTCCAGAATGTGCTGCTGCTATTGCGCACAGAAATCACTTTTTCCACTGCTTCCAACGAAGTAGATGTATGGGAACTAAAGCCGCTTTCAGAACTGCCAGCACCCATTGTAAGAAAGTAATAAAGAACGCAAGAGAGTTGTATGCTCAGTCTGTCAAGTCACAAGTAACTGAGCAGCGGCTTGGTTCCCAATAGTTTTGGCAAATAGTAAACAGAATCCTGAACAGAAGTGTGTGCTTTATCTCAACTATCATCAATGGGCCTGGCGTTATCTCATCAGCATCAGACAAAGCCAAACTCTTTGCCAAGAACTTTGCAGCTAATTTTACCCGTTGTGACCAAGGCCGCCAACCCCCAATATTTCCTCATGTATTAGAAAATACGCTATGAGGAATACAAATATCTGTCCGTGATGTTGCCAAGCTAATCAAAAACCTTGAAGCAACCGGCCCTGACGGTATTCCAATTATAGTACTCAAAAAAATTCAATCAGAACTAGCGCCCATACTTTCCAAACTGTTTAAATGTTGTCTTAAGGAGAATTGCTTCCCATCATCCTGGAAAATCTCATCAGTATGCTTGTATTTAAGAATTAGGGTGATCACTCATCCCCCTCTCAGTACAGGCCAATAAGTCTGCTTTGCGTCATGAGTAAGTTGCTGGAATCTGTGTTAAATAGAGAATTAATCAACCATCTCAGCGAAAACAACCTTCTTAGTGACACACAATATGATTTCCGTTCTGCTAGATCTACAGCAGATGTGCTTACAGTTATATCGCATAGGATTAGTGAATCTCTCGACGGAGGCTACCTTTCTAGGGCAATTGCTCTTGACATATCAAAGGCCTTTGATAAAGTATGGCATAAAGGTTTACTTCACAAGATATCCAGCTATGATATAGCTAGAAATGTCTTCTCAATTATTAAATCATTTCTTTCTGACAGGCTCATAAGAGTAGTAGTTCATAGGCAAAAATCAGAAGTTCACAGTATTAATGCTGGAGTCCCCCAGGGGTCGATCCTGGGCCCAACTCTTTTCCGGATCTACATTAATGATCTTCCAAATCACATCTTTACATCATCCGTATACATTTATGCTGACGACACTACCATCTATGGTAGCACATCTAAGACAGTAAACGACCAAGTTCTCTCCGATTCTCTCTCCGCTGATCTTGAGCACGAGGTATAATGGGGAAAGGAGTGTCTGGTTACTTTTAATGCATCTAAACCCAAGCTTATATCTTTACATCATCAATATCTGATCCCCATCAGGCATCAATTGAAATGAATGGCTCTCGTCTTGGGAAGGCCTCATGTTTTGACAAGCTTCTGGGCTTGAACTTTACTCCTGATCTAAAATGGAGCACGTACATCCAATCTGTTGCCAAGGCCGCTGAAAAAATGGTGGGATCCTTCTATCAATCCAGTAGATATCTCACTGCTGATGCAATTCCATGAACAAAGCTTCTTTCTTAGAACTGCACGCCTGTGGAATTGTCTTCCGTTTTCCTGCTGACTACATTATGGTAGTCTTCAAGTCCTACGTAAAGAATTTCTTGATGAGCCGTTCCACTTAAGTAAACACATTTTCCGAATTTCCATTACTATTGATTACTATATTGTCCAATTTCTAGTGTACGCTCTTTAAACCTTATCCTTGTGTGGTCTTAGGACCTTGATAAGTGGTTATGCCTATGTAAAAAAATGCTAACCGCGTGAAGTAAATAAAAGGGCTACACTTGAAATTCCGCCCAAATTCACAAGTTCGACAGAAACATTCCCGAGTTCGACAAGATACACCCGAAGAAGATCCGAGGTTATATCGACTGAAACTTATTGAACCTTATATTCAAGATTAGAACAGTAGTCCGATGAATTCAAATAATATGAGAAACAAGAAAGGCGAACTATGAGAACTTAAAATAACTAGTTGTTAAAGACTCTCTATTACAATACAGACCTATAAGTCTCCTCTGTGTTATGAGTAAGTTGCTGGAATCCATATTAAATAGAGAAATAGTCAAACACCTCAGCAGGAATAACCTTCTTAGTGACACTCAATATGGTTTCCGCTCTGCAAGATCTACCGCAGATGTGCTGACGGTTATATCCCAAAGGATAAGTGAATCTGTTGACAAAGGCTTCCTTTCTAGGGCAATTGCTCTTGACATATCAAAGGCCTTCGACAAGGTATGGCATAAGGGTCTACTTCACAAGATTTCCAGCTGCGGTATAACGGGAAATGTTTTCTCAATCATTAAATCATTTCTCTCCGATAGGCTCATAAGAGTAGTGGTCGATGGACAAAAATCGGAGGCCTGCAATATAAATGCTGGAGTCCCCCAGGGGTCAATCCTGGGCCCAACTCTCTTCCTGATCTACATCAATGACCTCCCTAAACACATACTTAAATCATTCGTTGAAATCTATGCTGATGACACAACCATCTACGGCAACACATCAAAGGCTGTAAATGACAAAGTTCTCTCTTATTCTCTATCCTCTGATCTCGAGCGCGTTGTTCAGTGGGGGAAGATGTGGCTGGTTACCTTTAATGCATCCAAAACCAAACTCCTATCCTTACATCATCAACGCTCTGATCCCCAGCTGGCATCAATTGTGATGGATGGGTCTCGTCTGGGTGAGGCTCCGTGTTTTGACAAGCTTCTGGGTTTGACCTTTACTCCTGATCTGAAATGGAACACGTACATCAAGTCTGTTGCCAAGGTCGCTGGAAAGATGGTGGGATCCTTCTACCGCTCGAGAAGATATCTCACTACTGATGCAATTCTCTATCTATATAAAAGCCAAGTACGTCCAAGGATGGAATACTGTTGCCATATCTGGGCAGGAGCTGCTAAAAACAGCCTATCCTGCCTTGACAGAGTACAAAATAGACTTTGTGGCTTAGTGGGGGATGCCCTTTTCTCTACCCTGCAACCTCTCTCCCACAGAAGAGACATTGCGAGCCTGTCCTTGTTTTATCGTTATTTCCATGGCAGACGCTCGTCTGAACTCCAATCTCTGGTTCCCCTTCGCCAATCCTTCATGAAAAACACCCGTCTAGCTTAATCCACTGTCAAAAGTTTCCCCCACTCTTTATCTGTGCCTAAATCAAAACGCGGATTCCATGAACAACGCTTCTTTCTTAGAACTGCACGTCTGTGGAACTCTGTTCCGTCTGCCTGCTTCCCTCCGGACTACAACTTGGATGTCTTCAAGTCCAATGTTAACAAATTCCTAATGAACCGCCCCCTTAAGTAAACACTTCAGCAAATCTCCTCACTAAATTAATGTACTTGCAATAACCCTTATCCCTGAGTGGCTTCTGGGCCTTGATAAGTGGTGATCACTGTGTAAAAAAAAGAAAACGTAAAAGAGTACTTTTTAAATCTATATCACTCTCGAATATCAGTAACCGTATTGTTAATCTAACCTCACGATAATAAATCCTCCATTTAATAAAAATCCTCATGCATTTACTTGAATTAATAGAAGCGACAACGCTTAGCGTACGTGTAATGATTTATATAATTGATTATACATGCCTTCACCAGTATCCAATAGTAATAGGTATTGTAAATGGTATTAAAAGTTTTGCATTCTTTCGAAGTCCATGTAACTACTGTTCATTACCGTATTAGCTATTATTGTTTTACTTATGGCCAGTAGCAATGAATGCTGACACAAACATCAGCATTCATTTTTTGTGGTTAGAAATACTCCGTAATAAAACATCAGCTACGAAAGCCACGACTGTTTTCCCAGTTACATTTATAATAACTATCGGCGATTAGAAAGGGGCGAATGCGATGCCAGAAAATAGAACTAATGATATCACAAATAAATAGACAGTTCAATAATATCTATTTATTAAATAATTCGCTTTGATTAATTAGTGTCAAAATTCAAGCACATTTCAAATATTTTATATTGATATCTGACGCGTGCAACAATTTATTGCAAAACGATTATACAAGAGTGTTTTCAAAAGTAAAGTTGCTTATTTCTTAACTGAAACATATAAAAAGCTACGAAAATGGGAGTGGCACATTACAACATGGGACTTGTTGTGCTCCAGGATTTATTTTCAGCACAGTCACCACCATTCTCAATGCATTTTTGCCAGAGATGAGAGTGTCTGTGAATGTGAGTCCGGAGTGCGCTCTGTCATATGAGGGCTTAAAAAGTAAAAGATCTATCAACACAGGAGTTGTATTATAAAAATGAGCGACCTTTTCTATCGAGAATATGTTTTTCTACATATTCAATACCATTCTAAATGCACTTTTGCCAGGAATTTAATGGCATATCTCTGTTTCTGACGCCATGACAACGATTGCATTCTTGGTTTCACGCCATCAAGATCTTCAAAAGAGAAATAAAACTTTTCACGTTTTTAATGCATAAGTTGAGTCATCATAACAATGGCATTTGCAATTTTTGTGATCTTTTCGCGCGAATAAATAATAGTAGGCATTACTTTTGGAATGCGCCTTGTAATTATCGTTTTTTTTTCGATGTTTAATAGATACCTGATATCCACAACAATTTATCAAATAAAACACTTGTGTGGACAACAAAAATGATGTATGCTTGGCGGGAAGCATTGCTGAAATATATGAAGTCGACAAACCTTAAAAAAAATGTCTGTCTCGTGAATCGCCCACACAATTTTTTTTCACTTAAAAATGTGATTTTTCTTAAAGTCAAGTGTTCATGCTATAACTGATTGCAACCCCCCCCCCAAAAAAAAAACAATGTATTTTAAGAATAAAACAGTGCGTCTCATTGTAATTTTGAGCTGCAGTTTTTGTTTGGGAAGAAAACCATTTTGTTATAATATGACTATGACCAGTGTTGATATTTAGTTCAAATCTGAACGAGAAAAACGAGTGTAAGATCACGATCTGTTCACTTAAATCAAGTTAAAAAAGTAGAAGTACAAGGTAGAACGATAAAGTTGTTGCCCTGATAAAAACAACATTACAGCTTTATTTTAAAAACTTTTTCCCCACTCTTTAACAGTGCAAAAATCAAAACGTAGATTCCATGAACAAAGCTTCTTTGTTAGAAATGCACGTCTGTGGAACTCTGTTACGTCTGCCTGTTTCCCACAGGACTACAACCTGGATGTATTCAAGTCCAACATAAACAAATTCTTGATTAACCGCCCCATTAAGTAAGACACTTCATATAATCTCAACACTAACGTACTGTACATGCAATAACCCTTATCCCCGAGTGGCGTCCGGGCTTTGATAAGTGGTGACCACCTTGTAAAAAAACAAACTTTTATTGAAAAAATCAAAAGTAACTTGATTATGTAGTAGAGCTGACATCTATTCAATGTAGCCGCCTGAAGCCTCAATTACCGTTCTGATACGGATCCGGAAATAGAAGCACGTTTTTTTTCCACAAGCGCCGGCGGGAGCTTGGCGAATACTCGGTTATTAGGCTAACTTTGGTGTTGTTGGAGGTCATGTTGGTGATTTTCTCGACGTACGACAAAAAATAATTCAGTGGTTTCAGGTCGGGTAAGAGGAGGGCAGTGAGAGAAGTGTACAAAATCGTAGCCAAGCCTGAGTTACTTTGGACTTTGGGCCGGCACCGAATCCTACTGCCAAACTTAGGGACTGCCAGCGGCCACCTGTATTCCTAGGGGATTACCACACACATTTATATTAAACAAAACAACAACAACAACAACAACAACAATGCTACTACTAATGATAATAATTGTAACAATGTTTATAATAATTACAACAGAGGCCATTACAATGGTTACTATATTTTTTTATATATTAATTATATTTATTTTAATTTTTTATTATTTGATCATTACATTGTTTTATCTTTTAAAGTTTTAAAGAAATTGAAAAAGACGTGTAATATTTTTACTAGAAGGGCGCTTTGCATAGCTCGGTCATGAAATACGCTTGAATATCACATTTTATTTAATACAGATTTCGTATTTATTATTATAGAGTCAATCCTGTATGGATTATTAGGTTGTACCCAATATATTAACGAATCTTGTTTTCCCGACTGCTAGAAAACCGCCTCTGTGGTACCAGTCTTCAAGAATTCTGGTGAAAGAACTGACCCACTAAATTATCGCCCCATTAGCCTCCTCCCGCTTTTCGCCAAAATATTTGAGTCCTTAGTTAATCAATCCCTAGTCCAGCACCTAACAGCTGCTAAACTCCTGACTGACAAACAATATGGATTCAGGCAAGCCCGTTCAACAGCAGATATAAAAACAAGAAGCAACCACAGAATTCGCGCATAAGCCTGACGAATCCTATAGTGGATGAAACGCAGAATATTCAGTGTAGCTTAATCGCCATATATATTTTATAAATTACTATATATATATATATATATATATATATATATATGTGTGTGTGTGTGTGTGTGTGTGTGTGTGTGTGTGTGTGTGTGTGTGTGTGTGTGTGTATATATATAAACATACTATATGCTCTTGTTTGCGAAAAAAAAATTGAAAAATTTGATTGTACTATTTTGGAGTTTAGGAAGTCAAGTATTCTTTTTATATAACATTTTTATCAGGTATTTTACTTTATTGTGTTGCAATCTGTTGCAGATGTCCTTTGTCTTACTCAGAGACTCTTTAATTCAAGGTTTCTACTTTTCTATGGCCAACCGAATTACATATCAGTGTGTATTTGTTTTCACAATTTTACTATGGATCAGCTCATACAAGTCTTTGTCCAATGCATGTGAGAATTTAATAACCCGGCACTTTAGAAGTCACGTCTGTTAGAGATATTTATATACAAATTAAATTTTGCCCGATTGTCTAATTAACTAGGCCAATCCGATCACATAGCCCGTCAAAGCACCTAATCTTTAAAAATTCATAGATTTAAGCCTTAAAATATATATTTTACTAATTGCAATATTAACGATTTTTAGTGACATATTCCATATGCATTGATAATTAGAATGGCTAAAGAAAGATCTGACGCCTTAACCACTACGTGCTCCGTAGATCTTGAATATAATTTGAGACTGACGTTTAAGTATTAGACTTATGCATTTTTCTAAAACAAAAATATCTTGCACATTTTATAGACAAACATTTGTTTCAGCTCTTAGACTTTATCTTGTATCAGATTTTTCACAATTAACGATCCTTCTCTTTATAAAGGTAACACATTCTGCATAAAAAGTGGAAGAATGTCGATCATTTCATGAAATTTAAACGAGCGATTATGTTGTATTTTTTCGATTCTAAATACACAACGAACGGTCAGAGCTACTGACATAGAAACCGATTAGAAATCATGCGATCCTTATGAATCCCTATGATATCAGAAGACGAACATTCAGATAGAAGTCGATATGCCGTTTTCATGCCGTTAAGAAACTACAGTAGATCTAGATTATGAAAACCAACTTATCAACGATGTGACATTAACATCTGCCTCGTTATTTTTACGCCTCCTTAAGTATAAACATGTCTAGTAAGGAAATCGTTAACACATAATAATAAGAAAAATCATTTTCCTTCGTCTGGATGCGTAAGAAAAAATCATGTGTGTTTAATAATCTGTTTGGTATTCATTTCATTATTACATACTAATTGAAGCAGGTACTTGCACAGATGATCGTGTAAATATCATATTTATTTTGCTTGATTCGTGCAAGATTGTAATACTAAAGCATTGTTAGCCGAACCGTTGCGTGTCCTGTTATTCTCTCTGTCTACAAATCAGAACAAATAGAAGGAAATGGGACGAATAGATGAACTGCCTTCATTTTAATCAAATAATTCGTTAACTCACGACAGAAATAAAAGTTAAACGTACTTTTCACAAAGAGTACATCATGGATCATTGACAATTTGGATCATTGACAATTTGGATCATTGACAATTTGGATTATTCCGACTACTGTTCTCATGTTGTGCGTTATTCTCTCAACGTTGTAACCGATGCAACTCCTAACTTTCTCCAGGTCTATCTCGTCGAACTCGGGAATCTTTCTATCGAAATCGGGAATCTGCAAGGAATTTCGAACAAAAATCTTAATCCAAAAGAGTAGCATGCTCTCTTTCTGTCAACGATGACCATTTAGAATACTTAATTAATTTCCATCTGTGTTTTTCTATTACTTTCTAGAGTGTAGCGTAAAACTGCATTTTGTTTAGTACATTGTCCCTTGCGCCACGGTTTATTTTTTTATAATTTACCTAGTAAGAAACTCAAATGAATATAAAATATATTTATTTGAATGTTTTAGAATTTTTTGTTTGATAATATTTATAATTTGGATAAAAGTTTCTATTTGAACTTCCATACAGATACCCAAATTTGATATAAAGATTCACATGAATAAAGTGGTATATTAGCCGAAACGTGGGAAATAATAAATTCAAACTATTATCCTCATATCAAGTTATTTTTAGTTCGGACTATTATTCCCCTCTTTATTAGTTGGCGTTTGCATCTTTATTGGTTGTTGTTTTTCACGACGTTTCGGCCAACTATTCCTCTGGTCGTTCGTCAGGTGGTAACTGCGACGGATAGGAACTTCGAATCTCCTAACTGAATTCTCAGCAATCACTGCCATCCGTAGTTGTTATCGTCTCACCACGTTTTGGCCAATTAAATATCTTGCATGCTTAAGATAGGATTGAAACCGCTATCTTCAGACAATGTCCAGCTGGAACCGTAGAGATTCAACGTCTCTATCAACTCAATAAAGATGAAAAGAACAAATAATTAAGATGAGAATAATAGTCCGAAATAAAAATACATTAATATATATAATGCTCATCTCAAAAATGAATTCCAATTAAGGAATAATATATATATACTATCCTCATCTTGGATGTTTTTATTAAATACATCCCACGAGAATAAAGTTAGACACTAACTAGTTTTTCGTATGGGACAAATTCAACTCCGCAAAAAAAACAGCGTGAATTAGAACAAATATTTTAAGAATTGCTTCAATCTAGAAAGAGTTCTCTTTTACTGATAGAGGAGAGAACAGACTAAGTTGGATGTTATCCAAATAATAGAAACTATATTATCATGTTTCAGAAATTTTTTAATGAGTTTTCATAAGTTGTTTTTCTATTTGAATAATTTAGACTACTATTCTCAACTTGGATGCTGTTCACCTAATGGTTTATGTAACCTCCGATCAAGTATATATCGTCGGACGTTCTGAAACCTTTCAATCGAACTCGGGAATCTTTCGGTTGGACTAGGGAATCTGTATGGAATTACGGACGGAAGTTTTTATTACATCCATTAGGGTAGCATGATCGCATTCCATCAGTCATTACCAGGTAAAAGTCTGAAGTAATACGCATTTGAATTCTTGCTATCGATTTCTACTGAAGAACGAATCTTCATAAAAATTCAAATTGTGAACAAAAATGACTTCATTTTATCAGTTTACTTGTTCTCATATTCAATATATGAAAGTATTATACTGTTCTTTGAAGCATGTATTCTACACAAAATGGGCGACAATTTATTGAAGCGCATATCGCATGTATTTCGCACACCTCTACCAACAATGAAGACTTACTCGCAAATAAGAAAGCGCCGGTCATCATTTTGGCGGTTACACATTTCCAACGGTTCGTAAACAGATTTATATTAGAAACCAACTTTAAACTTTATTAACAATTTATGATTTAAAAAAAGTTTACCAACATACGCGACTAACAGATTAAAACATTATTAATCATTCCTATAAACTATAACTACAAGATGGAATATCTCCTAACTTCTAATATTTTTCATGCGGTCGGCTATCTAGATTGATACCGAAATCTGTGGGACTTATCGATGATAAAATTATAGTCCCTCTACGAACAGAAGTAAAAGTAAAAAAAAAAACATGTGTTACTACACATGTTTTTTTTACCTTTTACTTCTGTTCTGTAATAACTTCCAGTGTAGAAATAAAGAAAAAAGCGATGAATGATAATTATTTTTTAGATATTGCATAATAAGAAAGTTCCAGGGGTATATTCCATTTGCGACGATATATTAATGTGCATTAATCGCGTGATCTTTCTGCGACATTAAAATTTTTACGGGTTTAATATTGCATATACAAGCATATCATTGATAAATGGAGATAGCTTAAATGCCTATTAAACACTATCCTCGGGTTTTTATGGTTTCTCTGTACCGGGACTTGTTAGGATATCCTGGCATGAAGATACTTTCTACTACTAGTAAACTTTGATTAAATATTAAACATTACAAAGTATTCGCGGACTGCATTAACTCTTACATTCATTAACCCTTATCCTCGAGTACCCTTAAGGCCTTGATAAGTGGTGACTCCCAAGTAAAAACAGTCATACTTTCCTCTAGAAATAAACTTTTACTAAATATACAAAATAACAGTATTTTAAGCCAAACAAAATTCCTCCAGTACTACACTAGATTATATGAGCATTGATGAACCTTCTAAAAATTATGTTTTCTATATAAGCTAGATGCTCCCTCCAAACTAAATGAATTCCTGACCTGAAATATGGAAAGAGAGTAAGAGAGAAAAATATATAGTAAAGTTAACTGATCATTGACAACATATATTACAATCCAACCCTTCCGCCACTTAAAATGAGTTCAACAATCATAAAGACGCTATTAATAATGTGCACAAATAAGGTTCCGTTTTATGATCACTTGGGAAATATACATACACAGATGGATGGCGTAGCTATGGTTCCTAACTGGAACTTTTAGTAACTCTGTGTAGTAACTTTTATATGGCTAATCTGGAAAACAAAGTATTTAATTCAATAGAAAAGCCTTCTATTTATGTTCGGTATGTGGACGATATATTGATTCCTGTCGATAGCAGAGAGGAAATAGATTATTTCAGAGTAATTCCGTCCTTAACTTCACATGCGAACTAAGCGCTGATAAGATCTTGTTTTTAGACGTCCTCATTATCTCTAGTAGTGATGAATTTATTACCTCCGTTTTTTTTTTAAAATTACATCTGTTGATTTCTGCATTTAAAATTTTAAAAGTGAATGTCCGTTCCGTTATAAAACCACTATAATATAAAATATTATACACTGTGCAAAGGTGATTTCCTAAAACAAAAAATATTCTTGAACGAATTAAAAAATATAAAATAGGTTTTAGTCAATAACCAATTCCCAAACTCCCTTGTAGATAAAGAAATAAAACTAGCTATCAGCAACTTGAATCAAACTAATAATATCCAATAAGAATACGCTTAACTTATTCATATATATTACAGTAATCAACTACACAAGAACTCCAAAACTGATGAAAATATTCTAAAAAATGTAATCGGTCGATCGGTAGTTCCTAATAATAACGAAAAAATAAAATTCATTATAAAAACTGCTGAATCTAGCCTGGTAATCAAAAACATTTCGCAGACAAATAACTTGTTAGACAAAAAAACAATGAAGTTTACTAATTTAACTGCCCATTGGGAGAGTGTATCTCTAATACTACTAACTACATGGACTATACTACAAACACGTTGTCGCGAAGACTAACTCTCCATCTCTCCGAATCTAGTACAATATCGCAGCATTTGGGAAGACATTCTGAATTCCGACGAATCATGGCAAAGAATACTAATATCTTGGAAAGCGAAAATGATATCAATAGATTAAAAATACTCGGAGAATTTTATATTAAGAGAATAAAGCCTCAGGTAAATAGTGTTAATGACGAGTAGAGTCGAAATATTTTGAAATGACTAGAGTAGTAGATATTAAATTTTAAATATGTATATATGTATATAAAAAAAATGTTCGACTACCGAATTGGTAATAAGCCACCACATGATCGTGACAAACATATATATAAATATAATTAAAAACATAATTTTTGCAACACAATATGCCTGAGGATGATATAAGTGTTCCTGTCAAAAGCGCTCGCTAGAGAAACTTATGGATCCAACCTAAACAATTTTGTGAAAAACGCAAAAAAAAAAAAAAAAAAAAAAAATTCGGAGATTGAAGAAAGTAAAAAAAGAAAATAGTGAAACAGAATTCCGTGCTTTTCATTAACACTTGTCTCATATATATATATATATATATATATATATATATATATATATATATATATATATATATATATATATATATATATATATATATGTGTATATATATATATTAGCAAAAGTATCCGTCGTTGACTGGGTTTAAAAATTGGCTACAAAAAATGGATTCTGATTTATAAAAGTATGATAGGTTATGAAAAGGAAGGGTTGTAAAGAGATAGCTTGGAATTTGGGGGTATCAAAACCAAAGCAAAATATGATGAAAATAAAAATAAATTAAATAACCCCCATAATTTATTATACCATAACTATTCACACTGAAACCTTATCACAATATTCTATGGATCTATATTAAAAAAACTTTGTGACATATTTACATTCTATGAAGGTCAGGCGCGAACGAACACCCCATAATTTTATTATACCATATTTCTTCAAACTGAAACATAATTATCAAAGTACACTTACGCAGATAGATATAAAAAGTATTTACTACAGTTTGTGCCTATTTCCATTCTATGGAAGCCAGGCGTGAACGCAAATCCCACAATTTTATTATACTATCCCTATTTAAGTTAAAAATTACTTATCAAAGTATTATTATGTACATCTGTATAAAAAAACCTGTAAACGTTTTTTTTAAATTTTGAAATATTTTATTTCCATAATTTGTGAACCAGGCGCGAACGCAGGCCCCACAATTTTAATGAACCACCGTTCTGCCAGATCAAACATACCCATTCCTGTGTATCGATATATCTTCTATCATTATAAGTGATCAGTGTTTTAAAATAGTCAACCATATAGGAGCCTATTCGTAACCAGATACACACACACACAGACATTCAGCTTTATATTATATATATATGTATATATATGCATATATATGTATATATATATGTATATCGATATATATATATATATATAGATATATATATATATAGATATATATATAGATATAGATATATGTATATAAATGTGTATATATATATGCATATATATATGTGTATATACATGTATATATTTATTTATTTGTATGTCAGGTCATGTCATATGCTACTGGTACCGGCGACTAAACTGGTTCCCCCAGCAAACTTGTTTGGTGAGGAGGGTGGCTAGTCTCCCTGAAGGATTAAAAACAAGACCTTCCAAAAGGCGATTAAATCCTTTTTGGGGGTCAACGGCCAACTAGCACTGTGTACGTTTGTGTGTGTGTGTATGTGTGTGTTGGGGTGGTGTGGGCTTCTGTAAGCCGTGGTGAAGGCAACCTTTCTAGGAGAAGCAAATCTCTGATTTAAAAAAAAAAACATAAAGCGGGAGACCAGTACCCGCATTAAGCTGGTCTGCAGTTTAACTTGTTGCTGGCTATCTTGCTCTGCTTGTTGCTGGATCTCAACATTTTTAACCGAGAGAGAGACTTAGCTGTCGTACAAAGCTAAGACTCTGTAGCACCATCTAGTATAGATACTCCCTCAGGCATTTGTCTATAAAAATGTTCGTGTGCCAATGGAAAAGTTGTGACGCATGGAGGCTTGAAATGCTGAAAGCATGTAATAATTGATCTCAATGACCGTCTTTGGTGTCATGCCTGCTTAGCGTGTGAACTCACCGGTAGGACTAAAAAAAAAAAAAAGAAATCATTTTTGGGATCATTGGCTTAAAGTGTCTGAGGGAGTGGCACTCGTCTGACAAGACGTTGCAATCATCATATATATATATATTCTAGCTGTTCAGCTCGGCTTTTCTCGGACCGTATATACTGTTCATAACTTTGTGTGCTTGTGTATATATATATTAAAACGTTGACTCCTGTCCAGATAACCTACATCTAAAATTTCAAGTGTTTAGACCAAATATTGGCGGAGGAGTTGGTAGAGTCTGCAACTTTTACCTTTTGGCAGTTAATTTTTCGCTTACAAGCTGATTAAAAAGCTTGCTGCATGTCTGAATACCCTTCATGTAAAATTTCAAATGTTTAGAACCAAAATTTGCTGAATAGTTTGCTAGAGACTGCAAAGGTAAAATCTTTTGAACTTTGACCTCTTGGCAGCTAAATTTTTAGATAAATCCCGATTAAAAATCTTACCCTATATCTGAATACACTTTATGTAAAATTTAAAATGTTTAGACCAAATATTGGCTGAGTAATTTAGAAGAAACTGCAGAGGTCAATTTTTTTTAAATTTGACTCCAATTTTGACGCTTCAACATTATTTGCTTTGAGCTACAATCAAATTAAAAAATTTTATCTATTTTGAAGTAACCTACATCTAAAATATCAAGTGTTTAGACCCCAAAACTGGCGGGTGTGTTTGGTTGAGATTTTAAAGGGCTAATCGTCGAACTTTGACCCCTTGACAACCAAATTTCTGGCCGAAAACCGATTATAAATATTTTTCCACAACCCAATACCCCTTTTGTCAAATCTCGAGTCTGTAAACTGAAAATTGACAGAGTAGTTTTCGTCTAATTCTAGGTTCTAGCCTTATCATGAAAAAGTATCTGTGAACAGGTATTTATATATATATATATATATATATATATACATATGTATATAATCTCCTCTTAATGTCTGATAAATATATATATATATATATATATATATGTGTATATACGTTTTATTTTTTCTTACCGTATCATTCTGTTAAGTTACATTATTGTTTCAGCTACTCGGCCGATTTTTTGGCCGTCTGTAGCTTCCTCATACTTTCACAGAAATTTTCGCTATTTTGGGAATATATATCGAAATAGCGAACATTTCTTAAAAGTCTGAGGAAGCTACAGACGGCCAAAAAATCGGCCGAGTAGCTGAAACAATAATGTAACTTAACAGAGAGATACGGTAATAAAAAATAAAACGCATATTTGCTCTACAGCACTATTGAGCACTTTCTTCAGTTTTTATTAATTACCATTCCCACTAAATATATATATATATATATATATATATATATATATATATATATATATATATATATATATATAACTAGCAACTGTTTGTTAGTGGGGGAATTGTTGATTGCCCATTATTTACTACACTGTTGTAGATTTTCCAGAAGTCACGATTTCCTAATTTTTGTGCTTCGATGCGTTTTTTAGTGGTTTCAGTAAATTCTCTCTTATCTTATGAGGCATCTTTGATTAGATCTCTTATGGCTTACCAATCAGCCTTTTTATAATATCTTGTTGTTTTGAGCACTGCCTCTTCAGTTTTGGGTCTAGAATTTAGGGCGATTTCTACCATTATGATTGCATGGTCAGCGTTCCCGAGTGGGCTATCAGCATTTGTTGTACAATTCTCGGGAACTGTAGTCAGAAACAGATCTAGAAATGATGCGTGTTGTTCTTGCTGGCCAGGGAAACGGGTTGGAAACGTAACTATTTGTGATAGGGAGTGAAATATAGCAAAACTATGTGTTGTGCTGCCCGCACATAGTAGAGAATCCAAGCCAGTTTTTGTGGTGAACATTAAAGTCACCGAATACATGTACTTGTGCTCTAGTGTCGAGGGGAAGTGCTGTGTCTATGCTGTTAGAGACTTTGTTTATTATGGTAATTGCTTGAGACAAGGTTTGAAGCCACTTGATATACGGATCTAACAACAACGAAAGATGTTTATCGCAAAGGCATGAAAGATAACCGCAAGAGGTGGTATCGAATATTGGATTCCCGTAAAGCGCTTGAGAACCAGATTCAAGCGACTGATGGCGCTGGAAGGTTGCAAGTGTTTTTTTTTTTATTGAGATAGAATATTTCGATAGGAAACAAAATATATCGGAGTAAATGTTTACGATAACAGAAGAATGTGCCAGAGAAAAATAGTTAAAACAATAAAGTGTAATGATTTCAATTCAAGTCAGAAAAATAAAGAGATTGGAATCATAGATAAGAATCATAAACGGAAGTTTAACAAAACAATTAAGACTGACCACGTTATGTGGCGTCAGTTAATCAACAAAAAAAATGGTTTATCATATATTCACACACGAGACGGATTGGAAATAACATCTAGTGGTGCACAGAAGCGTTCGGTGGGTCAACTAGTAGAAGATATATGACTCTAGAAAATGCGTACCACTTTGAGAGAAGTCCTACCCTTTCTACTGGGGCGTAACTGGCGACCGGTAAGGTCTCAAGAGAGAATCCTGATGGTTACGCAATCATTGATCCGACAACAGAGTGGCCAATAGCTTGCAACAAACTACTTTGGCCTTTACTTGGTTTGACGGGTGGTCGGATGGGGCCCGCTTCGATCAATCGGCTAAAACTGACATGCTCTAGCTCATATATAGTTATTTTTCTCCTATCCGTATAATCTGATATGCTATTGTGAAACACTTCCCAACCCTTTATATTATTCAAGTATGGATACTCGGCGTTGCCCGGGTCCACCTGAAGTTCTGTTTGGACAAACCTGCTATACTAAGGATATTGAGCGTTTTTTTCATTACTATATGTCAACTCTATCGTGGGTCACGTCGATACCCCCAAAATAATTTCAAAAGTAAAAGATACGGTACCTCTATTTAAAAACGGGTAAAAACACATGAATTAACTCCCCCCCCCCAAGAAGTACTTGACAACCTCCCTACTAAATATTTCAGCAGAAGGGATATGAAGAGAAGAAGCTCTTCTCCGTATATTTAACACTTTTTGATGATTGTATTCTAGGTTTAGCGAACTTCTTTAATGCTGCCTCAGTGTGAAAAGATTTTCTTACGATCTGTTGCAACGAAGACAAACTAAAAATAATTTAGTTTAATAGATAACACAGTAGAATTTGTTTAACGGGAACAAACTTTTTTATAGTATAAAAATGTTTATTTATGACTTTTTGTGTTATTAAAGGAAAAAATAGGAGTTACGATGTCAAAAAGAAATGTGATTTATGTAACTATCGAAATAAGAGAAAAACGTGTTGTTTGAATTTGATTAATCGCCAATAAAAATGCCAAATAAGTTTTAAACCCTTTTTAAATGCAAAAGAAAAAACGCCGTTTAATGCAAAAGAAAAAACCCTGTTTAAATGCAAAAGAAAAAACCTATTTAAATACAAAAGAAAAAACCCTGTTTAAATGCAAAAGAAAAAACCCTGTTTAAATGCAAAAGAAAAACTCTGTTTAAGTGCAAAAGAAAAAACCCTGTTTAAATGCAAAAGAAAAAAATGTGCTTCAATACAAAAGAAAAAAACTGTTTAAATACAAAAAAAGCCTGTTAAAATACAAAAAACCTGTTTAAATACAAAAGAAAAAACCTTGTTTAAATGCAAAAGACAAAAACGCTGTAAAAGAAAAAACTATTTAAATGCAACAGAAAAACCTGTTTAAATGCAAAAGAAAACCCCTGTTTAAATGCAAAAGAAAAAAAACTGTTTAAATGCAAAAGGAAAAACGCTGTGTAAATACAAAAGAACAAACCCTGTTTAAATGCAAAAGAAAAACGCTGTTTAAATGCAATAGAAACAAACGGGTTTAAATACAAAGGAAAAAACTATTTAAATGCAGAAGAAAAAACCCTGCTTAAATGCAAAAGAAAAAACTGTTAAAATGCAAAAGAAAAAACCTTGTTTAAATACAACAGAAAAAACCTGTTTAAATGCAAAAAACCTGTTTAAATGCAAAAGAAAAAACCTTGTTTAAATTCAAAAGAAAACACCCTGTTTAGATGCAAAAGAAAAAACTATTTAAATGCAAAAGAAAAAAACCTGTTAAAATACAGAAGAAAAAACTTGTTTAAATGCAAAAGAAAGAACCTGTTTAAATGCAAAAGAAAATCCCTGTTTAAATGCAAAAGGAAATCCCTGTTTAAATGCAAAAAGAAACCCTGTTTAAATGCAAAAGAAAAAACCGTGTTTAAATGCCAAAGAAAAAACCCTGTTTAAATGCAAAAGAAAAAACCTTGTTTAAATGCAAAAGAAAAAACCCTGTTTAAATGCAAACAAAAACTGTTTAAATATAAAAGTATAAACCCTGGTTAAATGCAGAAGAAAAAACGCTGTTTAAATGCAAAAGGAAAAAACCCTGTTTAAATGCAAAAGAAAAAACCTGTTTAAATGCAAAAGAAAAAACGCTGTTTAAATGCAAAAGAAAAAAAACTGTTTAGATGCAAACAAAAACTGTTAAGAATGGAAATGTATGAAGTTTTTTTGTTTTGTTTTTATTAAAGAATCGTAATTTGATTAGAATTTTGGTTTCTTTCAAATAAAAATTGAACCATCAGTTTATTTAAACCTCTGATGAGAAAACTGAAATAATGACATTGTTTTTGATTTTAATATAATTAGCCGCCAAAATTACAAAACAACCCTATTCAAATGCACAAAGACCACCGATAACCGGTAGGTGTTCTCGCATCGTAAAGCTAATAGAAACCTCCTAACTCACTGGGTTACAGCGTTGATAACGAAGGCACGTTCAAAATTCTTGTAGTTTATTGGAGGACTGTGCTTGACGCATGCTCAGTTGTTGAAATCGTTTTGAAAGAAATGATTTTATGTGAGCCCTGCTTACTATAAAACTGTATTTCTATATGAAATAACTGAACATTTTTTCCAATTTTACATATTATTTGTCCGAGAAATCGGTCTTTTTAACGATGTAGAGTTAGTGCGTATACTATGCGTATGACAAAAGTTTTAAGCAGGCATACAAAGACACGAACACACAAACGATTTCTTTTATACTATAGACTAGCATATATACCCGGCGTTACCCGGATCGATATGAAGTTCGGTTTGGACACACTTGCTATACTAAGGATATTGAGTAATTTCATCGATACCCCTCACAACAATTTTAAAAATAATAGAACAGATACAACACGAAAAGGTAATAGCCTCAAATAAAAAATAACGTGACAACTTTTTCACCAGATATTCCGGCATGAGAGATACTAAGAAAAGAAGCTATTCTCCAGATATTAAGCATTTTTGTTGCCCGTGAGCTGAAACTTTCTTCATAAAAATTTATAAATAAAACACTTTTCTTTAAATCAAAATAGCAACGATTGCCCGTGCGACTGAAAAAAATGTACATAAAACGTAAAAGAGTAAAAGAAGGAAAAAAGTTATGGGCAAACGCAATTGCCTACACAGCCATACTCCTCATGACATCATAGGTTTCCAAAATAAGCGTTTGAAACATAGTTTTAATTTAATACATGTGCGTGAGTTTTTGGTCTGTTGCAAGTACCGTGTTACTTTACAGTTTGAACTGGAAAGTAGTAGTCTTTTTTTAAACCGAAATGAATGCTTTTATGTTTTAAAGATGATTAGTTATTATAATTTTAGTAATTAAAGAAAAACAATTGTAATAGCAAGATTACTATGTAAAATAAATTGATTTACAAAACTCTCGTAATAAAAAAAATTGCTTTTTTTATTTAATTAACCACCGATAGAAAATGCCAAAAAATTATTCAAAGAAAAACAACAAATATTCTTAAAATCTTTCAACCCTGTTTTTACATGCAAAAGAAAACATTGATGAAAAATGTAAATCAAAGAAAGTGGATTTAAAACGCTGATCAGAAAATCGAAATAAGGAAAGCAATCCTGCTTGAATGCAAAAGAAAAAATACACGACCGACAACCTAAAAACTAATGGTTATGAAACAACCTCCTAATCCATTGGGCCACAGCACTGATTATAAAATTATCATGGAAATTCTTCTATTTAAACAAATTAAAAGAACAATGCGTGACGCATGAGTAATAGTTAAAATCGTTTAGAAAAAGCCGATTTAAACTAGCCCAAGCTTCATTTAAAATTGTATTTCTATACGAAATTATTGACCATTATTTGCAAATTTTATATATTAATTATCCGAGGCATTATTTTTTCAGATGGTACCAGTTTCAACCCGGTCGGATGCGGGCTACAACATTTTTAGCAGATATAATACCACACAGAGACAACTTTATATAATAAACTTGCATGGATACCTAGCGTTGTCTGAGTCGACATAAATTTCCGTGTGGACAGAGCTGGTATACTTAGTATATTGAGCAGTTTTTCATTATTATATGTCAACTCTATCGTTACCCCCACAACAATTTCAAACAGAAAAGAAAAGGTAAAAACACGAAAATTTCATTGTCTAATTAAGCAAAAAGTACATGATAATAACCCCACGAGATATTTCGGCAGAAGAGATACGAAAAGAAGAAATTATTACCCGGATATTGATGACTTTTGTGTTAATTAAAGAATAGTAATTGTT
The DNA here is from genome assembly GCF_053919585.1 of Euprymna scolopes. NCBI lineage: Eukaryota > Metazoa > Mollusca > Cephalopoda > Sepiida > Sepiolidae > Euprymna > Euprymna scolopes. Next base: position 12,351,676 of record NC_136498.1, read on the forward strand.
TCTTTTAAATAAAAATGTACCCCTCAGTTTATTTGAACGTCTGATAAAAAATTGGAATAAGAACATTGTGTTTTGTTTTATTATAATTAACCTTCGAAATTACAAAATAATCTTGTTTAATTGCAAAAAAATCGACCACGAATAGGTATACGCTAACCTCAAATCGAATGGTTATGAGTCAACTTCCTATTTTGCTGGACCACAGCGCTGCTTACGAAATCGCGTTTAAAGTCTTTTATTCAAACAAATTAAAAGTAAAATGCTTGACGCATGCATAATTGTTGAAATCATTTAGAAAGAGACGATTTTAACTGATCCACGTTTCAAAAAAGACTCTATTTCTATACGAAACAATTGACCTTTTTCTAATTTTCATAATATCTGTCTGAGAAATGAGTCTTCCCAACGATGCCAAATTGGTACCGGTATGATGCACCTAACGAAAGTTTTAGCAGACATGCAGACACACTCACAGACATACAAACACGCAGACATCGTTCCTCGATGAACGGGACTGAGGATCAATAATGTTAAGTTAAAAAAAAACTGATGACTTCTGTTTGATTATTGAGCAAAATAAAACCCCATAACTTAGCAGACGATCGGATTTTTCATAGAACAAGTATATCGGAATTGTATCCTTAGTCAGGGATAATATGTTACTCCCTTGGTTCATTCCCAACCGTAGTGTGTCTTTGTGATGAGTGGTTTGGCATAAGATGAATGAAAATCTCAATCATGGCTTTATCTTTTTTTTTTAAATTCCAAAACTTATTTATCCGAGACTGATTTTGACACCGACTTCTGATTCCCAAAAGTTATTGAATCACTGGATGAAATTAAACTGGAAAAAGTACCCTCTTTTTCTGATTGAAAACATTATATCAAGTAGCTCAAATCTAGAAGATGTTAAAAAAAAAAACTTCAAAATTGCAATATGCAATATGAAGTTTAAACGAGGAAACACGCAGAAAATCGTCTCAAAATGAATAAATGTAACATCAAATACAAAGCTTATCAACAACCTGGATTAAATACCCTAAAAGGTGTTGCAAGAAGCAGAGAGCGTTCATTTGCAATACGCGAAAAAATTGAAAAATAATTAAAAAACAGAAACAGGAATGTAAAAGAATTGCACACGTATTTTTTATAAACCATCAATAGCAGATGATATCCGGATGGCTATACAATAGATAGATGATAAAGAAATTTATACTAGCTCCGGTATGATTTTTCAAATGTCAGAAATTTGGTCATCACAAAGACATTTGCAGAGGACGCCAAGTGTGTAGGAAGTGTGATGAACGTGACCCAAACCACACCGAGAGTGAGTGAAAAAATATAAAATACGCAAACTGCCATGAAAAACACTCTCTGCTTTTTCAAGGAGGGTGATCTCTACAAGAAAGAAAAGGAGATAATGTATGTAAACCACACCAAATATTTACTATTCCTAGAAGCTAGAAAAACTATAGAAACTATATGACAACAACAAGATTTGCCAATGTTGTACTGAAAACAAATACTCAGGACACAACTCGATAGATAAACTATTAAAATATTTATAGAAAGTTAATAATTTTGAACACACATGAATGGCTATCATTTCAAGAAAATCTTTAAAAAATGTATTCAACAGAAACAAAACCTACCGAGCCTAGGACGAAAACAAAATTAAATGTTGATCCGAATGTAGAAAAAAAAAGAGTTTTCGGACGGCTGAATCTACAAGATAAAGGCACCCCTCGGATTCTAACAAAGACATAATTGAAAATAAAACAAAAGAAAATATAATAAAAAACAGAACCCAAGTAAGAGAATAACACCACCTGCATTGGTAACAAAACAAAGTCGAGGAACCCCAAAAAATGAAGCTTGGAAATAAATCCCCCAAAATAAGCGATACAAAAAATGTCTTAAAAATTATGACTTGTTTCACACGTACATATGTGTATGTATTTCATACATTCCAAAACTTTGTTTGGTGACATGTGTGCTTGCAACTCAAAAATGTGGTTACATGCCCTTTGTTTACATTCTAGTCATCCTTATTTGGAGTTGTTATTATTAATTTTTTTATTTATTAAAGATTTGAATATTTTTATTCAAATATCTGTTAAATATAGTTACGTGTATAAAAATTATCTATGGACATGCATGTTTCTAAGTATCACTTGTCATCAGCATTGCTAAACTTTAGTAAAGTTATTAAAGTTTAGCCATGCTGACGACAAGTGATACCTGGAAACCTGAAACAGAACAGCAAAGAAAATACGTATTGAAAGATAAATGTTATTAACTGACTCTTACAAGCCTAATAAAAACGTTTTTTTTTTACACGGTGGTCACCAATTATCAAGGCCCGGAAGCCACTCAGGGATACGGGTTATTGACAGTACAGTACGTTAGTGTGGAGATTTAATGAAGTGTTTACTTAAGAGGGCGGTTCATTAGGAATTTGTTAACGTTGGACTTAAAGACATCCAAGTTGTAGTCAGGTTGGAAGCAGGAAGACGGAAGAGAGTTCCACAGGCGTGCAGTTATAAGAAAGAAGCTTTGTTCATGGAATCTACGTTTTGATTTAGGCACAGATGAAGAGTGGGGGAAATTTTTCACAGTGAATTCAGCTAGACGGGTGTTTTTCGTGAAGAATTGGCGAGGGGGGACCAGAGATTAGAGTTCAGATGAGCACCTGCCATGGAAATAACGATAAAACAATGATAGACTCGCAACGTCTCTTCTGTAGGAGAGAGGTTGCAAGGTAGAGAAAAGGGCATCCCCCACTAAGCCACAAAGTCTATTTTGTACTCTGTCAAGGCAGGATATGCTTTTTTTAGCAGCTTCTGGCCAGATATGGCAGCAGTATTCCATCCATGGAGATACTTTACTTTTATATAGATAGAGAATTGCATCAGTAGTGAGATATCTTCTGGAGCGGTAGAAGGATCCCACCATCTTTCCAGCGACCTTGGCAACAGACTTGATGTACGTGTTCCATTTCAGATCAGGAGTAAAGGACAAACCCAGAAGCTTGTCAAAACATGGGGATTCTCTTAGACGAGAGCCATCCATTTCAATTGATGCCAGATGGGGATCAGAGCGTTGATGATGTAAAGATAGGAGATTGGTTTTAGATGCATTAAAGGTAACCAGCCACATCTTCCCTCATTGAACCACGCGCTCGATATCAGAGAAGAGAGAATCAGAGAGAACTTTGTCATTTACATCCTTTGGTGTGTTGCCGTAGATGGTTGTGTCATCAGCATATATGTCAACGAATGATTTAAGTAAGTGTTTAGGGAGATCATTGATGTAGATCAGGAAGAGAGTTGGGCCCAGGATTGACCCTTGAGGGACTCCAGCATTAATACTGCAGGCCTCTGATTTTTGTCCATCGACCACTACTCATGAGTCTATCGGAGAGAAATGATTTAATGATTGAGAAAACATTTCCAGTTATACCGTAGCTTGAAATCTTGTGAAGTAGGCCCTTATGCTATACCTTGTCGAAGGCCTTTGATATGTCAAGAGCAATTGCCCTAGAAAGGAAGCCTTTGTCAAGAGATTCACTAATTTTGTGAAATATAACCATCAGCACATCTGCGGTAGATCTTGCAGAACGGAAACCATATTGTGTGTCACTAAGAAGGTTATTTCTGCTGAGGTGGTTGACTATTTCTCTATTTAATATGGATTCCAGCAACTTACTCATAACACACAGGAGACTTATTGGTCTGTACTGAGAGGGAGATGACTTATCACCTGAATTCTTAAATACAGGGCATACTGATGAGGTTTTCCAGGGAGTCGGAAAGCACTTCTCCTTAAGGCAACGCTTAAACAGTTTCGTAACTATGAGAGCAAGTTCTGGTTGACGCTTTTTAACACTATAATTGGGATGTCGTCAGGGCCAGTTGCTTTACTGGAATCAAAGTTCTTGATTAGCTTGGCGACCTCATGCACAGATATTTATATGTTACCTAGCATGTTCTGTGTTATAGGAGGAAAAAAATTGGGAGTTGATGGCCTTCGTCGCATAGGGTAGGATTAGCTGCAAAGTTCTTTGCAAATAGTCTGGCCTTGTCTGATGCTGACGAGATGACCTCTGGTCCATTGATAATGGTTGGGATAGAACGCACACTTCTGTTCAGGATCGTATATGTTATTTGCCAAAACTGGTGGGAACCAAGCCGCTGATCAGCTACTTTGGATTTAACAGACTGGGCGTATAGCTCTCTTGCATTTTTATTACTATTTTACAGTGGTTGCTGTCTCAGTGCATCTATTACATTGGTAGTTATGGAAAAAGTGATTTCTGTGCGCGATAGCAGCAGCACATTCTGGGGAGAACCATGACGTGCTGTAAGGTTTTTGTTGGAATTTTTTAGATAGTATCAATCGGTCTATGCCTACAAGTAACCATTCGGTCATTTAAAAGCATTCAGTAAAGGAAGAATTATTTGGATTAGTCCATAGTTATTATATTTAGAACACTTATTTTTTTTATTAGTGTAGTTATGATCTGTATAGGTTTTCTGTTACATTGGTAGAAAACGGTGTGTGATTCTGAAAGATTAGTGTCGTAAGAGGAGGGTGGAGCCTAGTAGCGGAAATAATAAAATTACGCCATTCAATCATAGAGCTGTTCAGTCTCTTAGCCTTCAGACAAGAATGAACGAAAAGAGAAACGTGACAGCTCCGGACAGCCCATGACATTAATAATGACAATAGACTCATACGGTCAAATGTCGACTAGCTTGTACATGTTAATAATATCTCTTCTTCAAATTCATTCTCATTCATTCATTATCTTTTTCTGTACTTGATTTCTGCCTTTGTCATGTTTAGAATAAAACTATTTAAAAACCAATCCACGTGGTTTTCGAACAAAACACGGGAGACAACAGTGCAATCATTGATGTAACGCACGTTACAATTGTTACATAGTGGATGGTCATATGTCGAGTAGCGATTATATCAGCTAATATTAACACTGACAATAATCAAACTAAGTATACATCGAAGTGACTCGGACATTGAAATGTAAATAAATTCTCATGAAAAATAAAAAGAATATGACCTGAATGAGAGGTATGTTATACAGCGAATGACATAGCATGGCATAACGGATATCAAGGTTGACGGTGAGACGAAGTTGTACGCTGTCTCCCTATGAGACAGGGCGCGAGATGGATCGGAAATGACGCTGTAATAATTGAATAAAAATACAGACCTAAATGTTTAGTGTTAGATGTTGACTGGGCAACGCCAGGTAAGCTAGTTTATTATTATTATTATTATTATTATTATTATTATTATTATTATTATTATTATTAGAAAAATAAAAAAATTAAGACGAAGAAAATTAGTATTTGGAGCTTGGAACCTTTAGTCAGGAATTTAAGCAGAAATTAAATAAATAAAGTCGATTTAGTCATTTTAGGAAAATTATGGAATTTAGTTAGAAATAAACAAATTTAAGTTGCGTGAGATATATGTTTTGTGTCCTTAAATAGGTAGTTGGGGGTTGCTAATGTCATTTTTAGTCAGCAAAGATCTAACTGATGAGTTAGAAAAGATACGTACGGACGAATCTTTTGAAGTAGGCAATAGAACAGGTAAACACGTAGAAAAGGGACTCAACATGCCAAATTCTGACAAGGAAGCAATGAAACGAATAAAACCCATGTGAAATATAACTCGTTCTTTTGTAGTTTGCACAAATAAGAACGTGTGTGATTCGTTGATTTTGAGATAAGTAGACATATTATTATCGTTTGATTGTGAAAATAATGTCTATAGAAGTTTGCGTCCTGTTTGTTAACTATATGTATTTGTAAAGATGCGCCCACACACACACAACGAACATTTGTATATATATATATATATATATATATATATATATATATATATATATATATATATATAGACATATAGATATGTAGGACACAATGAATATTTTTACACTCTGTATACACACATCTGTTATATCAAAGATAATGCTATTTTTTCCAATAGACGATACACAAATTCCAGCATGTACATATACAAAGCACACACACACACACACACACACACACATATATATATATATATATATATATATATATATATATATATATATATATATTTCATATCGTCGGATTTAATCCAGCTCAACAATCATATATATATATATATGTGTATATATATATATATACATATATATATATATATATATATATATATATATATATATATACACACCAACCAATTACACAACATAAGTTTTCTATATCTATCTAGAAATTCTGGATAAGATAGTTAACTAATTATTTAAGAGAAGACTGATTACTCCTATTTCTGAGCTATGTATCGTCCACCCATTATAACGACTGTTTGCAAATGTAACACAACAAAAATGCATGAGGTATGATGTACACTACCTGAAAAAGCAGTATCTAAGATTTAAAAATTATATTTAATGGTGAGTTTTTACGATATATATATATATATATATATATATATATATATATATATATATATAAAAGTATCCGTCGTTGACTGGGTTCAAAAACGGCCTACAGAAAATGAAGTCTGATTTATGAAAGTATGATAGGTTATGAAAAGGAAGGATTGTAAAGAGATAGATTCGACTTTGGGGTATCAAAACCAAAGCAAAATATGATGAAAGTAAAAATAAAATAGATAAACTCCATAATTTATTATATCATACTTGTTCACACTGAAACACTTATCACAATATTATGTGGATTTATATTAGAAAACCTTGTTAAACTTTGTGACATATTTACATTCTATGAAGGTCAGACGCGAACGAACACCCCATAATTTTATTATACCATATTTCTTCAAACTGAAACATAATTATCAAAGTATACTTACGCAGATAGATATGAAAAGTCTTTATTAATGTGTATACCTATTTCCATTCTATGGAGGCCAGGAGCGAGTACACACCCCACAATTTTATTATACCATCCCTATTTAAGTTAAAACATGCTTATCAAAGTATTATTATGTACATCTATATCAAAAACACTTGTAAACGTTTTTTTTTTATTTTCAACTTTTAAATTTTTTATTTCCATACTTTGTGAGCCAAGGGCGTACACACCAAACAATTTTAATGAATCATCATTATGGCAGATGAAACATACCCATTCCTGTATCTCGATAATGTTCTATCATTATATGTGATCGGTTTTCTATAATAGTCAACGTAATTGGAAGATGATCCAAATTAATCCAAAATGTAGAAATCCGTAGTATAATTCACAAATAGGTACAAGGAAATGGGAAAGAATTCCAATATATTATTAAAAGAAAAAGAAAATGTGCGTAAAAAAGAAATGGATATACAGCTCGGCTGTCGAGACAAGACTGAATTCAGGAAGATGGGTGAAGAAGAGAGAAAAAGAAGGGCGGAAAAAAGTTGAATATGATTGGAATAATTTTAAAATAGTAACAAATTACAAAATGACCCAGACAAGATAACATTAAAGGCGCCAAAAACTTCTTATTATAAGCTCTATCTCCTTTTGGTTTTATCGAGCTTTTACATCTGGTTGAGATTACTTTATAAATATTAATTCTTTAATATTTATAATTTACTTTAGTTTTGCCATCTTGGATCATTTTGATAAATTTAACTGAATTATGAACTTAAGTGAAAGTAAAGAAAAAAGAGCAAAACAGTTACAATATTTTTCAAGTGTTGGAGTTTGCTGCAACATGCTTCATATATAAAAAGAGTCAATCTATATATGTGGCATTATGGAAAGAGAATCTACATATAACGCAAATTGTATGGATATGTGATTTTTTATTATAGACAATGATCTTGTACCTAATGAACTAAGTTCACATCCTAAGAGAAGTATGGGACCAGCCTACACACACACACACACACACACACACACACACATACATACATATATATATATACATACATATATACATATATATATATACATACATATATATACATATATATATATATGCTAGCAGTTCAACCCGGCATTGATCATGCCCAATGAACCGTTGAAATCTTGCTGTGCATATGTATATATATATATATATATATATATATATATATATATATATATATATATATATATATATATATTAAAAAGTTTGACTATGTCCATGTAACCTACATTTAAAATTTCAAGTGTTAAGACCAAAAATTGGATGAGGAGTAAGGTAGCGTCTGCAAAAGTCAACTCTTTAAACTTTGACATGTTGGTAGCAAAATTTTCGCCAAAAACTGCTGCATGTTTGAGTACCCTTTATGTAAAATTTCCAATATTTAGACCAAATATTGGCTGAATAGTTCGCCAAATTCTTGAACTTTGATCCATTGGAAGCCAAATATTCGACCAAAAACCAATTAAAAAGCTAGATCTATGTCTGAATACACTTTATGTATAATTTTGAATTTTTAGACCAAAATTGGTTGGGTAATTTGGTAGAGACCGCAGAGGTAAATTTTTTTTAACTTTGACCACAATTTGACACCTTATTTTTTTTTTGTTTTAGCCTCAAGTCAAATTACAAAGTTTGATCTATGTCACAGTAACTTACATCTAAAATCTCATGTGTTTAGATCCAAAATTGATGGTGGAATTTTGTAGGGTTTTCAAAGGTTAAATTGTTTAACTTTGACCCTTTGACAGCAAAATTTCTGCTTGAAAATCAGTTAAAAAGATTTTCCCACATTAAAATTGGCAGGGTAGTTTGTAGGGAAATGTACACACACAGACACACACGCAGAGAGACAGACAGACAATCTCACTTTATATATATATATATATATATATATATATATATATATATATATATATATATATACAAATAACACTGCGGAAAAAGAGGATATCCACTACCACTATTACAGAAAGGTATTGAACTGGCTGAAAAAATTCCAATAGACCAACTAAGAACCCCAAAAGAACACAACAAAGAACAAATTTTAGCATACCTCTCTACACATAACACAAACAACCCACAACTATTCACACAGATAACAAAAAAACGTATCCTCCTAAATCAGAACGACAAACTAAACAACATACTTAAAACAACAAAAATAATAAAAAGCAAACGCCAACCCAAAAAACTTAAAGCACATCCTAACTTCCTCAAAACTCGTCCCACATACTACAAAAGGGGTTACAAAATGCAACAAACCGCGATGTGGAGTATGTGACATAATAATAGAAGGAAACACATACACATTCAAAAACCCAGCACAAACATTCTAAATAAAAAAGGATCTAAATTGAACCTCCAGAAATGTAGTATATGCACTAAGATGCACAACATGCAACAAATCCTACATAATCGCCACCAAAAATTTCAGCAATAGAGTGGCCTTACATAAGAGCAACATCAAAATTTCAGATAACAGACACCTCTATGTTTCAAAACACGTACACACATGCAGTGGAAACAGCTTCAAAATAATGCCAATCTTCCAAACAGACAATTATTTTTATTTACTTACGCAGGAAAAAAACTTCATCACCAGATTCACTCCTGATTCTGAACAGAGCCTAATATCATCACACAAAAACATGAAATGCAAGGTACACTCGTATGCACATCCATACACATACACATATACACACCCACACATAAATCAGAACCGACACATTAAAACACACACACGTGCGCGCATACAATCACACACAGACATAACACCCCTATCTCTAATATAGCACACTGAACAATACCAACCCTACTTAACCTCGAAACCAACAACACTAGGAAACACCTAGAACCATAGTATAATATCTGTTCCAACACCTCGCTCCCTCCTCAGTCAGTGGAGGAGAACCTCCTCATGACTGAAACAACTATCATCCCTTCTATCATCCCCCTCCCATACCTATACCCCTTCCAATTGCCTCCCCCCTCTGGGGAACAAAATCTTCCCCACACTAGGAACCGATCCTGGGTCTGGCCATACCGACATGGGGAGACAAATAAATAGAAACATTAAAAAATCCCCTATACATATTTTGAATACACCCCTCTTTCTAAACAAACATAATATAAGGAATACCCGAAAAGACTAAAATGAAAAATCACAATTCTAAAATCCAAGAATCCAAAAAAATAAATATCAAAATAGAATGAAAACACCCCTACCCTACCCTCCTCACACATACATATTAGTAACGACTTCGGACCATAGTCACCTTCCTAGGAAGCAAATGACCTCATAATACTATAAAACAGTATATACATTCTCAAACCAATAAAAGCAAACACACACACGCACACACACGCGCACACACACACAAACATACACACACACCCTACCCCACCCTAAAGGAAAAGAAAAAACACTAGCAGAAAGAGAGACTGACTACATCCAGGTCAGCGGCCTCGACAAACACAATAAAAGAGTAATAAAAATTCAGCATACCAATAAATAATAAACACTTACAAGCCTCCACCCCTTGGAAATCCTTCAAATGAACTACGAAAATTGGCATTTTTATATCTCCAACACATTTGTAAATAATTTCTGACGAGGACGCTTAACAGAACGTCTGAAACGCGGGTAAAAACGATTTCAATGACTTAAAAACATTATTACAATGATCTAAAAATAATTATCAATGAAAAACCAAGACACGGAATAATAAAATAATGTTAAAAAATACACATTGTTGGTGACTACTCCCTTATTTAAATATATATATATATATATATATATATATATATATATATATATATATATATATATATATATATATATATATATATATAATTAGTTGGGAGATCTAATGTAAACTGGAATTAAATGAGGATCCACAAATGTTCTTTTTATATTATTGCATTTTCACCCCAAATATGGCGCAGCGCCACTTTGAAATAGGGAGCTACTTCCTAGGACATAATTTCCAGGGGTTTTATGTAGGAAGTTCAGCAGCAAGATGATTTTTTACATTACATTACAACTTTTGCATGTCAGTACAGCTAGGAAAGGAAAATCCCAGAAGCGAATTCGAAAGTCTAACAGACTTGGGAAGAAACTATTAGATTAGAAGACACTCTCACATCTGGGGATTTATATTGTATAGAGGTTGGGTTTTGCTGCTTCTTGGGTTTGTCGAAGGTATTTACATCGAGGAGATGCAAGGGTTTTGGTGAAGCACCTACCATTAAAATACTTGTAAAACAGGCAGAAGGAATGCAATATTTCGTCGATTGAACAGAGGTTGAACCTAGCTGACGATGCGGGACTTATTACGTTAAGGAATCTCTTTTGTAACCCTGTCTATTAATGTGAGACTAGTATCAGATTCGCCAACCCAAATGTGACACGGGCGAATAGTTAATTTGTAGAGATACATGATACTCTCAGCCGTAAGCAACTATCACTTTCTAGCACGGTAGAGAGATCCGACCTTCTTTGCACTAGCTTGACAATGACCTCAATGTATCTGTTTCAACTCTTGTTCGCCGTGATCGTTAAGCGGAGGAGTTTGAATGAGGTACTTTCATGTAATGCATCATTAGCTATGGCTATTTGTGGCTGAGGGTTTTTTTTGTTATCAAAAGAAAGAAGCTTAATCTTGGCAGCATTGAATGTTACCATCGATTTTTATCTCATTACACTAAAATACTTTTGTCATCGAAATCAGTGAAATCGTTCATTTTTTAATCAAATCAATTAAATCGCCTTCTCTACTCAAGGATCTACAGCAGTCCACCGGAAGAAATGTTCACATGCCTTCCTATAGTGACTCAGTTCATAATACATTGTAGTATATACATTGCAGTGTAGAGATCTTATAGTTGATTTTTAGAATGATTTTATATAATGGCTTGAATTAAAGTTGAATAGACAAGAGTCAAGTATCATTCATCAATTGTGTTTCTTTTCGAAAGAATTCCGATAAAAAAAACTACATAAAACACTTCAGACACATAATGTACATTTTGTGAAATTTAAACAAAAAAGGTTCAGACGTATTGAAATGCATAAGTAACAGACTCACACTTACAGACATACACAGACAAAGTGCCTTTTGTACGGGAAGGGGGATTTTCGAAGGAATGTCTCCCATTTTTTATTCCGCCCGACTTCAGCAGAGGTGATTGCAACTTGCATTGTTATGTCGACTGTACTCATGAATTCATTACCTGAATGTTTCATCTCTCTGTTGCAGATATTGGCGCTATGAGACTCTAATAAATCCACCCCTGTAATAGAAATGCGTCAGAAACAGAGATGTGTCTTTGAATTTTTGAGAAAAGTGCATTGAGAATAGTGGTGACTATGTAGAGAAATAAATTCTAATACAGAAAAAATCGTTCGTTTTAATGGTATCACTCCCGTCTTCGTAACTGTTTAATCTTTTGAGTTAAAAATAGAAGAATTTACGTTTAGAATGACCTTCGTATATAAAGTGAAATTCTCAAGGTTGTACAAGGGAAATAATGTCTAATTTCTTCTTTATTCATACAGGGACTGTGCAACTTGAACCGCCTTTAACCTCCCAAATCTAATTTTGATAAAATTAAAATTATGTGTATAAAATTCTTCAAGGAAGATAATAAAAGTGATTCAGCATCTTTACATTCTATTTCAAACTCTTTGTGTCTTATAAGTTATAGGAACAGTGCTCTTTTAAACCGTCATGGTCGAATATTACATTTTTTCGTATTCTTCATATGAAAATTGACAATTTGTATTATTTAGATTATTTAGCCTTTTTTACAATCCCAGTTCTAGACCGATAATGATTTACTGTTAAAAAGAAATCTGTTTTCGTGAACTCATGAGGTTGTGTTACGTGGCAACTTTAACGAAGGAAATATGTAGCGCCATTTTTATTGGCGGCACCCATTTCTTTTTTTTATTCAAAATAAGATTCATTTGAGAGTCTATTCACGGCAGATAAATCATGCGAAAATAATGTTTATATATCAACCGTTTCTGCTTAAGTTCATGAAAATGAGGCAAGTTGCTTCAATATATATATATATATATATATATATATATATATATATATATATATATATATATATATATATTAAATACCTACAGTGCTTCATCATTTCGGGAATTATCAGTGCAGGGTGTCACGATTAACATCAATCGATAGATTCGAACCCTGCGAAGGAAGGCGTCCTGGCTTAATTAGAAAGGACCTAATTCATTCGGCTACCGTTAACCGCGAGAAATGCCATTAGATTTTAAACATTTATTTTTTAGATGCTTTTTAACGTCTGTCAGTGTGATCTAAGCATTATATGATCTGCCCATAAAAGTTAAATTGACCGACTTTTATTCAACTGAAACTGCTCAACGATAAGAGACGAGTTTCTTAAAGAGGCTGATAATATATTACTGTTTTAAAAATAAATAAATAAAAATATTATTTGTGTACGTCCCACATAAAAATGGGCAATTTCTAAAAAAAAAAAAATCCGATCTTCAAGGTGAAGACGCTAAACTCAATATCGTTAAAAAAAATCAACAACAAAAAATATATAACATATATATATATATATATATATATATATATATATATATATATATATATATATGGTGTCTACCGGTTTGAATAGGAGTCCCTACATAGCTATAAATTTAGACATACAAACTTTAAACTTGATAAATAATCTTTAAACATGAGAAAAAAATCTATTTCATCTGAAGTTGGAAGAAATACTCTCAAAAGGGTAAAATGTGTAAGAAGAATGGAAACTGGGTAGACGTATGTCGACCTCATGTGCTCTCGTGCAAATGCGAAAATATACATTTATGCGTGTTAGTCGGTTAAATACTTATGTTTTCTCATCAATCTGACGATAGCTCAAACTCTAACGACAAAGGCTGAAACACTACATATTTTGGTGTTGATTATAGTTGATGGCACCAAAGTCAATTTATTTGTAACTTTTAAAATCACTACTATGTACCGAGTATAATATAAAAATCAATAGAAAATTGGCTCTTAATGAATAATATTAATAATAAATAGAAAATCTGCAAAAATTAAAATATTATATTTAAGCGAATTTTACGACTAAGCAAAGTTGGGTGACCTTCTAAAAATATTTATACTAGCAGGGAGTCCCTACATTGCCGGAATTAAATGGTCATCAACAAATGGTTTATACTTATATTGTCATCGAAATCGATGAAATCGACCATTTTTCAATGAAATAGATTGATTTACTGCTCTAGTCACGAATCCATCGCGTAGCATGGAAAGGGAGCTTCACATACCTCCACGCAGTGACAGTCCACAATGCACTGATGCAGTGTCGTCGCCTACTATTGATTTCATAAAATGGTTTTAAGTTTTAAATTAAAAAGTGGAGTATCATGCCTAAATTGTGCTTAAAACGGAAGCATTAATTTCTATAGCGCCTCTATCGTATGAAAAATATGTTTGATTTTATATTTTGGGTCTTTCGGCCTTCGTAGTAATAAAACATCTCAAATCCACATGTTGTGTTAGGCTGTGTAAGGTGTTAACTTTGATCTAAATCACATGTTCCTTCTTTCAACGGATTATTTTGATTATTATCTATCGATGCTTATACAATATATATTGAGATACAAATCCTATCTAAGAACACAGTCAGGCACATACAATGTCTTCGTGCTAAATATTTATAACAATTAAACCAGTTGTTTCTGAGTTTATAGGGAATGAAATTCACAGACTAATGCACAGATTTTTTTGTAATACTATTATTTATATATATTTTAATACGATAGAGTGTGTGTTATTTTTTTTGTAATACTATTATTTATATATATTTTAATACGATAGCGTGTGTGTTATTTTTTTTGTAATACTATTATTTATATATATTTTAATACGATAGCGTGTGTGTTATTTTCTTTGTAATACTATTATTTTTATATATTTTAATACGATAGTGTGTGTGTTATTTTTTTTGTAATACTATTATTTATATATATTTTAATACGATAGCGTGTATTTTATTTTTTTGTAATACTATTATTTATATATATTTTAATACGATAGCGTGTGTGTTATTTTTTTTGTAATACTATTATTAATATATTTTTAATACGATAGCGTGTGTGTTATTTTTTGTAATACTATTATTTATATATATTTTAATACGATAGCGTGTGTGTTATTTTTGTAATACTATTATTTATATATATTTAATTACGATAGCGTGTGTGTTATTTTTTTGTAATACTTTTATTTATATATATTTTAATACGATAGCGTGTGTGTTATTTTTTTGTAATACTATTATTTATATATATTTTAATACGATAGCGTGTGTGTTATTTTTTTTGTAATACTATTATTTATATATATTTTAATACGATAGCGTGTGTGTTATTTTTTGTAATACTATTATTTATATATATTTTAATACGATAGCGTGTGTTTTATTTTTGTAATACTATTATTTATATATATTTTAATACGATAGCGTGTGTGTTATTTTTTTTGTAATACTATTATTTATATATTTTTAATACGATAGCGTGTGTGTTATTTTTTTGTAATACTATTATTTATATATATTTTAATACGATAGCGTGTGTGTTATTTTTTGTAATACTATTATTTATATATATTTTAATACGATAGCGAGTGTGTTTTTTTTTTGTAATACTATTATTTATATATATTTTAATACGATAGAGTGTGTGTTATTTTTTTGTAATACTATTATTTATATATATTTTAATACGATAGCGTGTGTGTTATTTTTTTTGTAATACTATTATTTATATATATTTTAATACGATAGCGTGTGTGTTATTTTTGTAATACTATTATTTATATATATTTAAATACGATAGCGAGTGTGTTATTTTTTTGTAATACTATCATTTATATATATTTAAATACGATAGCGTGTGTGTTATTTTTTTGTAATACGCTTATTTATATATATTGTAATACGATTGCGTGTGTATTATTTTTTTGTAATACTATTATTTATATATATTTTAATACGATAGCGTGTGTGTTATTTTTTGTAATACTATTATTTATATATATTTTAATACGATAGCGTGTGTGTTATATTTTTGTAATACTATTATTTATATATATTTTAATACGATAGCGTGTGTTATTTTTTTTGTTCTAATACTATTATTTATATATATTTTAATTCGATGGCGTGTGTGTTATTTTTTTGTAATACTATTTTTTATATATATTTTAATACGATAGCGTGTGTGTTATTTTTTGTAATACTATTATTTATATATATTTTAATACGATAGCGTGTGTGTTATTTTTTTGTAATACTATTATTTATATATATTTTAATACGATAGCGTGTGTGTTATTTTTTGTAATACTATTATTTATATATATTTTAATACGATAGCGTGTGTGTTTTTTTTTTGTAATACTATTATTTATATATATTTTAATACGATAGCGTGTGTGTTATTTTTTTGTAATACTATTATTTATATATATTTTAATACGATAGCGTGTGTGTTATTTTTTTTGTAATACTATTATTTATATATATTTTAATACGATAGCGTGTGTGTTATTTTTTGTAATACTATTATTTATATATATTTAAATACGATAGCGAGTGTGTTATTTTTTTGTAATACTATCATTTATATATATTTAAATACGATAGCGTGTGTGTTATTTTTTTGTAATACGCTTATTTATATATATTGTAATACGATTGCGTGTGTATTATTTTTTTGTAATACTATTATTTATATATATTTTAATACGATAGCGTGTGTTTTATTTTTTGTAATACTATTATTTATATATATTTTAATACGATAGCGTGTGTGTTATATTTTTGTAATACTATTATTTATATATATTTTAATACGATAGCGTGTGTTATTTTTTTTGTTCTAATACTATTATTTATATATATTTTAATTCGATGGCGTGTGTGTTATTTTTTTGTAATACTATTTTTTATATATATTTTAATACGATAGCGTGTGTGTTATTTTTTGTAATACTATTATTTATATATATTTTAATACGATAGCGTGTGTGTTATTTTTTGTAATACTATTATTTATATATATTTTAATACGATAGCGTGTGTGTTATTTTTTTGTAATACTATTATTTATATATATTTTAATACGATAGCGTGTGTGTAATTTTATTTGTAATACTATTATTTATATATATTTTAATACGATAGCGTGTGTGTTATTTTTTTGTAATACTATTATTTATATATATTTGAATACGATAGCGTGTGTGTTATTTTTTTGTAATACTATTATTTATATATTTTTAATTCGATAGCGTGTGTGTTATTTTTTTGTAATACTATTATTTATATATATTTTAATACGATAGCGTGTGTTATTTTTTTGTTCTAATACTATTATTTATATATTTTTTAATACGATAGCGTGTGTGTTATTTTTTTGTAATACTATTATTTATATATATTTTAATACGATAGCGTGTGTGTTATTTTTTGTAATACTATTATTTATATATATTTTAATACGATAGCGTGTGTGTTATTTTTTTGTAATACTATTATTTATATATATTTTAATTCGATAGCGTGTGTGTTATTTTTTTGTAATACTATTATTTATATATATTTTAATACGATAGTGTGTTTTATTTTTTTTGTAATACTATTATTTATATATATTTTAATACGATAGCGTGTGTGTTATTTTTTTGTAATACTATAATTTATATATATTTTAATACGATAGCGTGTGTGTTATATTTTGTAATACTATTATTTATATATATTTTAATACGATAGCGTGTGTGTTATTTTTTTGTAATACTATTATTTGTATATATTTTAATACGATAGCGTGTGTGTTATTTTTTTTGTAATACTATTATTTATATATATGCTAATACGATAGCGTGTGTGTTATTTTTTTGTAATACTATTATTTATATATATTTTAATACGATAGCGTGTGTGTTATTTTTTTGTAATACTATTATTTATATATATTTTAATTCGATAGCGTGTGTGTTATTTTTTTGTAATACTATTATTTATATATATTTTAATACGATAGCGTGTGTGTTATTTTTTTTCTAATACTATTATTTATATATATTTTAATACGATAGCGTGTGTGTTATTTTTTTGTAATACTATTATTTATATATATATTTTAATTCGATAGCGTGTGTGTTATTTTTTTGTAATACTATTATTTATATATATTTTAATACGATAGCGTGTGTTATTTTTTTTGTTCTAATACTATTATTTATATATATTTTAATACGATAGCGTGTGTGTTATTTTTTTGTAATACTATTATTTATATATATTTTAATACGATAGCGTGTGTGTTAATTTTTGTAATACTATTATTTATATATATTTTAATACGATAGCGTGTGTGTTATTTTTTTGTAATACTATTATTTATATATATTTTAATACGATAGCGTGTGTGTTATTTTGTTTGTAATACTATTATTTATATATATTTTAATACGATAGCGTGTGTGTTATTTTTTTGTAATACTATTATTTATATATATTTTAATACGATAGCGTGTGTGTTATTTTTCTGTAATACTATTATTTATATATTTTTTAATTCGATAGCGTGTGTGTTATTTTTTTGTAATACTATTATTTATATATATTTTAATACGATAGCGTGTGTTATTTTTTTGTTCTAATACTATTATTTATATATTTTTTAATACGATAGCGTGTGTGTTATTTTTTTGTAATACTATTATTTATATATATTTTAATACGATAGCGTGTGTGTTATTTTTTGTAATACTATTATTTATATATATTTTAATTCGATAGCGTGTGTGTTATTTTTTTGTAATACTATTATTTATATATATTTTAATACGATAGTGTGTTTTATATATTTTGTAATACTATTATCTATATATATTTTAATACGATAGCGTGTGTGTTATTTTTTTGTAATACTATTATTTATATATATTTTAATACGATAGCGTGTGTTATATTTTGTAATACTATTATTTATATATATTTTAATACGATAGCGTGTGTGTTATTTTTTTGTAATACTATTATTTGTATATATTTTAATACGATAGCGTGTGTGTTATTTTTTTTTAATACTATTATTTATATATATTCTAATACGATAGCGTGTGTGTTATTTTTTTGTAATACTATTATTTATATATTTTTAATACGATAGCGTGTGTGTTATTTTCTTTGTAATACTATTATTTATATATATTTTAATACGATAGCGTGTGTGTTATTTTTTTGTAATACTATTATTTATATATATTTTAATAAGATAGCGTGTGTGTTATTTTTTTGTAATAATATTATTTATATATATTTAATACGATTGCGTGTGTATTATTTTTTTGTAATACTATTATTTATATATATTTTAATACGATAGCGTGTGTGTTATTTTTTGTAATACTATTATTTATATATATTTTTAATACGATAGCGTGTGTGTTATATGTTTTTAATGCTATTATTTATATATATTTTAATACGATAACGTGTGTGTTATTTTTTTGTAATACTATTATTTATATATATTTTAATACGATAGCGTGTGTGTTATTTTTTTGTAATACTATTATTTATATATATTTTAATACGATAGCGTGTGTGTTATTTTTTTGTAATACTATTATTTATATATATTTTAATACGATAGCGTGTGTGTTATTTTTTTGTAATACTATTATTTATATATATTTGAATACGATAGCGTGTGTGTTATTTTTTTGTAATACTATTATTTATATATATTTTTAATACGATAGCGTGTGTGTTATTTTTTTGTAATACTATTTTTTATATATATTTTAATACGATAGCTTGTGTGTTATTTTTTGTAATACTATTATTTATATATATTTTAATACGATAGCGTGTGTGTTATTTTTTTTTGTAATACTATTATTTATATATATTTTAATACGATAGCGTGTGTGTTATTTTCTTTGTAATATTATTATTTATATATATTTTAATACGATGGCGTGTGTGTTATTTTTTTGTAATACTATTATTTGTATATATTTGAATTCGATAGCGTGTGTGGTATTTTTTTGTAATACTATTATTTATATATATTTTAATACGATAGAGTGTGTTTTATTTTTTTGTAATGCTATTATTTATATATATTTTAATACGATAGCGTGTGTGTTATTTTTTTGTAACACTTTTATTTATATATATTTAAATACGATAGCGTGTTTGTTATATTTTTTAATACTATTATTTATATATATTTTAATACGATAGCGTGTGTGTTATTTTTTTGTAATACTATTATTTGTATATATTTTTATACGATAGCGTGTGTGTTATTTTTTTTGTAATACTATTATTTATATATATTTTAATACGATAGCGTGTGTGTTATTTTTTTGTAATACTATTATTTATATATATTTTAATACGATAGCGTGTGTGTTATTTTTTTGTAATACTATTATTTATATATATTTTAATACGATAGCGTGTGTGTTATTTTTCTGTAATACTATTATTTATATATTTTTTAATTCGATAGCGTGTGTGTTTTTTTTTGTAATACTATTATTTATATATATTTTAATACGATAGCGTGTGTTATTTTTTTGTTCTAATACTATTATTTATATATTTTTTAATACGATAGCGTGTGTGTTATTTTTTTGTAATACTATTATTTATATATATTTTAATACGATAGCGTGTGTGTTATATTTTGTAATACTATTATTTATATATATTTTAATACGATAGCGTGTGTGTTATTTTTTTGTAATACTATTATTTATATATATTTTAATACGATAGCGTGTGTGTTATTTTTTTTGTAATACTATTATTTATATATATTCTAATACGATAGCGTGTGTGTTATTTTTTTGTAATACTATTATTTATATATTTTTTAATACGATAGCGTGTGTGTTATTTTCTTTGTAATACTATTATTTATATATATTTTAATACGATAGCGTGTGTGTTATTTTTTTGTAATACTATTATTTATATATATTTTAATAAGATAGCGTGTGTGTTAATTTTTGTAATACTATTATTTATATATATTTAATACGATTGCGTGTGTATTATTTTTTTGTTATACTATTATTTATATATATTTTAATACGATAGCGTGTGTGTTATTTTTTTGTAATACTATTATTTATATATATTTTAATACGGTAGCGTGTGTGTTATTTATTTGTAATACTATTATTTATATATATTTTAATACGATAGCGTGTGTGTTATTTTTTTGTAATACTATTATTTATATATATTTGAATACGATAGCGTGTGTGTTATTTTTCTGTAATACTATTATTTATATATATTTTTAATACGATAGCATGTGTGTTATTTTTTTGTAATACTATTATTTATATATATTTTAATACGATAGCTTGTGTGTTATTTTTTGTAATACTATTATTTATATATATTTTAATACGATAGCGTGTGTGTTATTTTTTTTGTAATACTATTATTTATATATATTTTAATACGAAAGCGTGTGTGTTATTTTCTTTGTAATATTATTATTTATATATATTTTAATACGATGGCGTGTGTGTTATTTTTTTGTAATACTATTATTTGTATATATTTGAATTCGATAGCGTGTGTGTTATTTTTTTGTAATACTATTATTTATATATATTTTAATACGATAGAGTGTGTTTTATTTTTTTGTAATGCTATTATTTATATATATTTTAATACGATAGCGTGTGTGTTATTTTTTTGTAACACTTTTATTTATATATATTTTAATACGATAGCGTGTGTGTTATTTTTTTGTAATACTATTATTTATATATATTTTAATACGATAGCGTGTGTGTTATTTTTTTGTAATACTATTATTTGTATATATTTTAATACGATAGCGTGTGTGTTATTTTTTTTGTAATACTATTATTTATATATATTTTAATACGATAGCGTGTGTGTTATTTTTTTGTAATACTATTATTTATATATATTTTAATACGATAGCGTGTCTGTTATTTTTTTGTAATACTATTATTTATATATATTTTAATACGATAGCGTGTGTGTTATTTTTTTGTAATACTATTATTTATATATATTTAAATACGATAGCGTGTGTGTTATTTTTTTGTAATACGATTTTTTATATATATTGTAATACGATTGCGTGTGTAATATTTTTTTGTAACACTATTATTTATATATATGTTAATACGATAGCGTGTGTTTTATTTTTTGTAATACTATTATTTATCTATATTTTAATACGATAGCGTGTGTGTTATATTTTTTTAATACTATTATTTATATATATTTTAATACGATAGCGTGTGTGTTATTTTTTTGTAATACTATTATTTATATATATTTTAATACGATAGCATGTGTGTTATTTTTTTGTAATACTATTATTTATATATATTTTAATACGATAGCGTGTGTGTTATTTTTTTGTAATACTATTATTTATATATATTTTAATACGATAGCGTGTGTGTTATTTTTTTGTAATACTATTATTTATATACATTTTAATACGATAGCGTGTGTGTTATTTTTTTTTTAATACTTTTATTTATATATATTTTAATACGATAGCGTGTGTGTTATTTTCTGTGCCACGCTAATATCCGGGTCGTTTACTTGTTGGATTTCCAATTCTTGTAATAAATATTTTTACCAAGAATTCTTCATTAGTTTTCGTTTCGGTTTCGATTATAGCTGATGGCACTTAATTCATCTATTTTTTATAAAATATTTTACCAAGAATTCCTTATAACTTTTGGTTTCGGTTTCTATTATAGCTAATGGCACTTCAATAAATTTTTTTTTTAAATAATTTCATCAAGAATTCTTCATAAGTTTGGGATTCTGTTTCGTTTCAAGCTGAAGCCCAGGTCATATAGATATTTTTTTTTTTAAATCGCAACTTTATAATATATAAATATCGATAAAACATTAACTCTATAATAATATATACGATATCTGCACGCATTAAAATATCATATTTAAGCGTATTTTACGACCTATCTATGCCGGGCATTCGTGCTAGCTTGGATAAATACTTTTGCAGTTTTAACAAAAGAGCTACAATAATATTAGATCATCTCCATTTATGCTGAATATTTACAGAATGCCAACATCAATATACTACATATGAAGCCGTCCCCAGTGGAATTTCCATAGGTCCCGCTATTTTTATTATTATTTGTATCCCTTAATAGTTTTTTGTTTACAGCAAAGCAAATCAATTCAATAACCCACCAATTTTTCATAATTAAAATAAAATTTTAATTTTAATCATAGAGAGAATTCACAGAATAGTAAACAAAGAATATACCCTCCCTATGTTAAAAATGGTTATCTAAATAGTAGCATTGTTTAGAAATTTGTTCGTAACAATGGGAGAGCCATTGTTAAACATTATGTTTTTATATCGTTTTCTCAATTTGTCTCCCAATTGACGACTACTTTCAACTGTTTATGAAAACTTTCAAGTAGCATGTAGTACACTAGCGACGAAATAATACAATCTGGCTTTGTTTTAAAATCAGAATAAATATTTTGTTGTCTAACAATTTTCAATCAATTACAAGGAAAATATTTGAGAAAAACTGTACACTGACATATACGCGGAAATTAAATTTTGAAAAAAAAAATCAACAACAAATCACAAATAAATATTCATCATTTTTAAAAGAACCGGAATCGGCAATCGTATTGTAATCAGAAATTTAAGATGGAATCGATAATTGTATCGGAATCGGGACGCATTTTACAATCGTCCCATCATTAATATATATGTATACTCGCACACACATATACCCCCCCACACACGCACATATATATATATATATATATATATATATATATATATATATATATATATATATATATATATATATATAAATGATATCCTGAAGTGCTATAAGAATTCATGTTGTATAATACTGTAAATATAAAGTTCAAATAAATATTAGTACAATATCTATAAGGCGATCCCAAGCAAATAAAAAGGCTCAATATGCGAGATAGAGCAATAATGTAAATGGAAAAGATAAGATGAATTATTTATAATTGCAACAAAATTATTGTTTGACAAAGGAGTACAGAAAATTATTTAAGTCTTCTCCTTAACCCACGGATGTTCAATAAATGGTTTATC
>NC_136498.1:12378326-12548326 GCF_053919585.1 Euprymna scolopes
GAAAAAACGTATCATACGGAAACCGTATCGCGGGGTTCTACCGTATATATATATATATATATATATATATATATATATATATATATAGTATGACTATATATATATATATATATATAGTCATATATATATATATATGACTATATATATATATAGTCATCCACATACAGTACTGTTTCGCTGTATCAGAGCTCCTCAGTGTGTAGTAGTTGATCATTTGAGAAACTCGTTGTTGTTTAAGATACTTTGTTAGTTATATATACTGAACAATCTCTATATATCCGTTGTACCCAATTAGTTACTCCACGAATTACAAATGAAGTAAAAAGCACAGAAAGCCACCCGCAGCGACAGGATTTACAATTAGACGAACACTGAGTGCAGCTCAGCATATAAACAGGTTCGCAGTAGAACTAAAAGAAAAAACAATAATATATCTAGAACGGATGTCTCGTCATTATATGATTGGAAAATTGTAAAACAAAATAAAGGACATAATTTGTTTTAGTATTTAAGAAAAACATTCTTGAAATGAGAACAAAATAATTCGAAATGTATCTTCTCGACAAGATCCAGTGACCGATTCAGGCGGCAGTTGCTATGTTAGTGTTAACAGGTACACGAAGGAGGGCGAGGTAAGATGAAAATAAAAGAAAACTGCGGTGAAGTAAAATTCGATGTCTCAACCGTTTTTCTTTCATTTACTTTTATAAATCGTCTTCTCTAATGAAGAACCCATCCTCAAACCAATAAGCGAGATAAACTGCACGCACTTCCTTTGCAAAGTATAAGTGCCTACTTGTTCAAACATAAGAAGCATGAAATCTATTCGGTAAGTACTTAGAGAGAAACACACATTAGTACGGCCCTACTTATATATAAATGTATGTATATATATGTATATATATATATATATATATATATATATATATATATCGAATGCATCGCAAGCAAAATAAACACATAAATGGCATCTACAAAAACAACGATGAACTGAATACTAGCGGAGATTGCATCAATGGTAGAGTTTCATGTAAAGACCGGTACCTGGTATACTGATCCTTGATAATACTATATATATATATATATATATATATATATATATATATATATATATATATATATATATATATATATATATATACGAGCAAACAGTTAATAAAACATGCTAAAAAACACTTTGAAATGAGTTAAAAACATATTTAATCTGTAAAGGAAACACTAGATAAATAAATAGTCCTTAATCCGCGGAGTTTCGAAGAAATACTTTCCTTCTCATCAGAGGGTAGGAATTAGCAAAATGCGGGATCGGATTTTGCATGCAAAAGTATTTGATGAAACAACAAGTAAGTCAAAGATCTTACTTGATAACAAAAAAAAAGTGAAGCAGAGATAAATTATTTTATATATATATATATATATATAAATATACATATATATATATATATATATATATATATATATATATATGATTTTTTTTCTTATACACACATATGCACTGATAGTTAAACAATAACAGTGGTGAAAATCTGTTCTCTTCGGGGAATTAACGTTCCCATGATTGAAAGAGTGTTCTGGTTCTTTATAAAGTTGCAATATACAAGTCTCATAGATTTTAGCCTGGTCTTGATTCTAGTTAGCATAGACCATGCTGCAACAAGTTTGTTGTATGTGTCATATATGTTGCGTATCAGATTCAAGACCCAAAAAACAACTCCCTATCGTCTGCATACGGCAGAAATGGTACAATGAAAGCTTGAAGATGACCCTTAAACCGTTTGTATCTCAATGCCACAGAGCGTGTATGAGCGGGTAGAAAAATATCAACAGGCGCTGGCTTACGAGGATATTAGCAAAAAAGCACGTATGCAAATTAGAAAGTGTGCACGACCTTGTGCGGCAAGAAAAAAAGGGACGCCGCGTGGTTGGGAGAAGCAACGTGCGCCGATGAAGACGAACGTAAAATCAATGGCGAGAAATTGCTGGCTATGGTCAGCACGTGGCGAAGTGAGAAAGAAAATTGCCTGCTGGATGAAATCGCGAAATCAACAGTTAGAAAAAAAAAGAAGCAGACATTGTTTGGGAAGGAATGGTAATAAATGTCGTTTGCTGAATCAGGAAAAAGACCGAATCGGATTTATTTATTTTTTTGGTGTTTGTCCATTTGCGACGATACGCACGTTAAACCAACTCGAAGGAAAGCCAACCTAAAAACAAGTGTTCATGGCATTCCGCAAGTCACAAAAGAACCATGATTGCAGAATGTGCATGCATTGAAGAATGCGAAAGAAAACATACTATTCAAAAATGCAGAGCAGTCAACAACTCTGCTACGGAATAATTTCACATGTGCTCTACATGCCAATGTCACTTCAAAGCTCGTAGCGGAATGATACGTCATCTGTAGATCAACAAAACTATATAATGACCGTTATCTTTGCAAGCGATGGAAGAACATTAATTTAATCATTAAAACGATTCTCCAACCTAATAAGTTTGCATTATCAACCAAACATCAACCCTTGTTCCATAGACAAAAACCTGAATCCCTTAACCTGTCGAACTTGTAGCGTGTGTGGTCCTTCGCCGAAAATGCTCCCATCTAACCCGACAAGCAGCAAAATCTCACCCTTTTATTGTAGAGATGCATAAGTGCCGGAAAGTTTTTCGCACTATTTTTCCTTCTGGACTTTGGAATTCCTATCCTGTTTTTTGCTTCCCTAACTGTACTGGAATGCAAAAGTTCCAGTGTAATTTAGACTGACTACTCACGTATCAACTCACTACCTAGTGCCTCTCTGGATATTATGCCAAATAGCCGTCGTTTACGTCCAAATAACACTGTGTCTTGTTTGGGGTAAATAATAGATGAAAAAAATAACAAATAATTGTAGAGCAAAACAACATAGCGTGTTTTTTCTCGTACATTAATAAGACAGTTCTCTCGTTTTTTGACGTACATAAATTTAATAGATGAAATGGTTTCTAAAGTGCTTGTCACACTAAATGGCATTGTATTTTTATTCGTTAATTTTTTTTGCTTGTCTCTCTAAAAGGCTATAATCAAAACGATTTTCACTTCAGTTAATAGATAGTTCGATATTCGAACATTAAGTAAATAACCAAGCAATTATTGCCTTCACAATATATTGCTGGTGTTCCAAGAAGATTTCTTTTTTACAAGAGAGTCACCACATATCAAGACCCAAAGGCCATTCGACGATAGAGGATAATGAGTGTAAGGTGTTCAATGAGATAACAACGTAAAGATGTGTAGTGGTGGAAATTAGGTAGAATTTGATTATATAAAGATATAGCTTGACCAGAATTTGTTTACATTAGACTTAGCACGCATGTTGTAGTCAGCTGGAAAGAAAGTCAGCGGTACAGAGTTCAACAGGCAAACAGTTCTAGAATAGACGCTTTGTTCATGAAATGTGTGTTTATTTTCAGGCACAGACAGAGAGCGGGTGAAATTGTAAACAGTGGTTGTAATGATGTTTTGCAGAAGTAGGGGCGGCACAGATTGAAGCTCAGTCGAGCACTTTACTTATTAATAACGATAGAGCAATGAAAGACTTATGAGGTCTCTGTTGTGAGAAAGAAAGTGCAAGGAAGAGAAAAGTATATCGATTTTAAGGTTTTGAATCCGGTGTTGAACCCTGTCAAGTCAATGAAGAATGCTCGAGCAACTCCTCCCGAGAAATTGCAACAGTACTCTATTGGGGATGTATTTAGATTTTGTATGTATGGAATTGCGTCAAAATGGAGACACCTGCTGGAACGATAGGATAAGGCCATCATTTTTCTAGCGACCTTTGCAACAGATTTTAGGTCAGGAGTGAATATCAGTTTGCACAAATTACTTACAAATATCGAATTATAATGGATTTTAATCAGAACATCAAATGATTTACAATAAAAAACAGTGATGCAATAACGCGTAGCGTAACAGCTTAGATACCTGATAAAATAAACTTGTAAATTACACACTTTGGATGTTGAAGCGTAATCTCCAGTGAGTTACAATATTGAAAATACAATTACAAATTAGTTAGGATTTCAATTCAGTTTTTGCTGGCGGAATGAGAGCATGATACACCCTTTCGAAATTCCAGAGTTTGATAAGATTCACTTGCAGAAGGCCGAAGGTTAAATCGATTGGAATGTTGTGGAAATAACATTCAAGATGAGTAATCCAAATAATACTAAAATTATTTCACTACACTTTCTTCTTCATGAACAAAGTTTCTTTCTATTTTTTTAAATATGCCAGAATTTTGTGTGAATTAACTTTTCCAATGTTTCTTTGATCTTACTTCTTTGTGAGCTTTTTCATGCGACTGTTTTACATTTCAAATGTCTGCGATTTGGATCTGATATCAAACTTACTTGTTTACATTTCAGCTTTCTCCTATTTCGTAGAGAAGTCCAAATTTATCAACCATTTTAAATAACTATATTTCCTTTAGTGAATATTAAAATTTAGATACTAGATCACGTTATTTCTTTTTCATTTCAAATACATAGATTTTAATTGTCCAAATATTTGATTAAAATGTATTTTTTCTTTTAAAGTTCCTTTTTTTAAACCATTTTTAACCTTTCCTCTGTGTTTACTTTTAAATGTTTTCTATTCAATTGTAAACATTTTTAAATTATGTTTTTTTTGTGTTGATATTAAAAATGTATGCAATTTAGTTGGGAGATCAAAATGTTAAAATTTAAAATATTTTTGATGCCATATTGAACTTCTCTATTAGCCTTTCAAATATCTATATTTTTATTTTTGTTAACATAATAAAATTTCATTAATTTGCTTACGCGATCATGTTTATAAACGCGAAAGATTTCCCATTTCCTTGTAGCTATTTTTGTAACATTTCGAACGCCTTGCATGCGTCAACATGTAAAGTATATTTTATTTTAGAAAACTACTTTGGTAATATTTCGAAAGTCTCTATCACTTAAATGTAACATATTCTATTGTTTAACTAACCGTCTTTCTTTATCTTTCAAACATTTACAATTCCCCGTGTTAATATTAATGTCACCTTTTTTTCAATTTTTAATAATTGAACTAACAATTTATCGGGTAAATCTTACAGACTTCTATTAAAACTTTAAACTCTAAAACTTGACATTTTGTTGTCAAAACATGTAATAACATTCTGTTGTAAAAACTTCCAACTCCAAAACTTGACACTATTCCATTTGACTATCACAGGATGACGTACGCACTACACTTTCGTCTCCATGTTTGTTTCACTCCGTTTTTATTCACCTGTCTTATTTGCTTATAAACGGCAGCAGTCTGCGTCGCTCACGTGACAGTAAACCATACAACCAACTGCATGTCGCCATTTTAGCCTTTTTATTCTAACATTATTACAAAAAATATGATTGCGTAGGGACGACAGAGTGTCATGAGGCTTTGTATAAAAATGACAAATATCTTCACATCAGAATCATTCTTGACGCCTTATAATGCAAAACTATACATGGTTGTATCTATTGACAATGCCTCCCCACGGGACAGAGTTAGACACCAGGGTCTTTTTTTAATGTGGAGAAAAGGTACAAAAATAAAAAATTGTCTCAATCGTGAAGGATTTCTCCTCCACTGAAAGAGAATGAGAAATGGAAGTGCAGCATCTGAAGAACAGATGGTATTTATTTGCTCCCCCACGGAGCAAATTAGGCACAAGGCCGATTTTTAATGTGAGGAGTGAAGGGGAAAAGGGGACCAACTCCCCGGGGAGTGGGGGAGCTGGATAGTGACAATTGGTATGAAAGGTTGCCCCTACATTGACCAAGGTCTTATATGTGGGGTTTCCCCCACATATGGTCTTTGCTTGCAGTATCTGCCGGAACAGATGGTATTTATTTGCTCCCCCACCGAGCAAATTAGGCACAAGGCCGATTTTTAATGTGAGGAGTGAAGGGAGAGGAAGGGGAAAAGGGGACCAGCTCCCGGGCGGTGGGAAATGGGAGCTGGTTAAAGGTCAGGCATGTGGGGTTGCCCCCACATCTGGTCTTTGCTAGTCCTAGCTAGTCATAGTTTGCAGTATCTGTCGGAACAGATACTACACTTTGATCTTGACCAAAAGTAGCTACATGGTTGTAGCTACAGATACTAGTTAATATACCACTGGGGGTTGTCTATTGCATAAAATAGTCGCTAAAATCTTTCGCTCACGCATTCTGTTTGTTATTACATGCAAACAAAGATGTAACGTTGCACACGTTTATACACCTGTTAACATGTAGGGACCCAACACGTTGACTCCCTCTCAAAGAACACCAAGACAATAATACCTCGACTCACGTTTTTCCGTTGAAACAACAATATTTATTTTCGGGTACTTTTTAAAATAAAACGTGATCGTGATCCTTATTGTGATCTTTAACATGAGCCTCGGTCTGTGCATACGTTCTTATATATATATATATATATATATATATATATATATATATATATATATATATATATATATACTAGTTGTATATATATATATATTGTTTTCCTTGCCGTTATGTCAATTCGCACACGGTGTGGCATTTGTACCCAGCTCTATTTAAAATGTTACCTACAAATTGAGGAGGAACATGGAGTATTTTTCTATC
The DNA here is from genome assembly GCF_053919585.1 of Euprymna scolopes. Classification (NCBI taxonomy): domain Eukaryota; kingdom Metazoa; phylum Mollusca; class Cephalopoda; order Sepiida; family Sepiolidae; genus Euprymna; species Euprymna scolopes. The sequence goes on from NC_136498.1 coordinate 12,384,951, forward strand.
CTTAAATTTATTCGTTTTGTTCATGAAAAAAATTATGTGTTGCTTACTGACTATCTGCTACTGGCTAATAATTTATCGTTCAAAAACAGATTACGAACGCATACTGCAACCATACTGTAGAGATAATTAATTACAATTACGTAATGCAATGGAGAACATTTTCAATAAGTACTTATTTGTTGAATACGACACAGCAAGACTGCTTTCCTACTGACTATATCAGAGCGATTTTCAAGTTTAATGTAAATAAACTTTTTGTGGAGCCGTCTTAAATAGTCAAATTCTGTTCAGTTTCAACAATTATCTCTAATTCTCAAAATGCTTTATTCCATTAACTAAACTAAATAATCAACCTCCATTCTCTAGTTGCATTCAGGACTTGATAAGCACATTCCTCATTAGTATAGAAAAATTCATAAAATGTTTCCTAATTAATCAGCATTGTTATTCCAATGTCTGAAATTTGTAAACAATATCAAAAAAAATATTTGTTTCTCATCAATACAAAATAGACTTAATGACATTTATAAATCGATTAGCCCATGACAAATTGAATCAACATTAGTTGAAAAAATATGTTTTAATGTTACTAGTGAAAACAGAGACTCAGTTTATAGAAGGACGCATTCTTTAAAATAAAACCGTGGATAATTTATAAGTAGAAAGTTAGATTGGCAATCTATAGTAAACGAATCATATTGCTAGTTCACGAAAAGACTGACGCCCCTGAAAAGCGGATGAAATGACATACAGGGTGACTACAAAAAAAAAACGGGCCCCAACTCTAATTAGGCCTCGTTTCTTTGTGTTTTGTTCGAATGAAATAAAACGTTGGTCTTAACAAGTTTATTATATTCAAAACATCACATCAAAACACTAGAGTTTTTGGCCTTTATTTTATCTCCGTTCTACAGCATATGTTCTAGATGGCCTCCATTTAGCTTTTGTTTTTTTGGGGTCACCCTGTACAAACACATACACTCACATCACAAGGAGACACGGCAAATTCATCGCGGGAGATCCAGTCAATTGCATGAATTAACAGTGAGAGTGTGAGAAACTTCGTGGAGATGTTTAGCCACCGATGATATGCTGGGGTCCCCATTGTAGGCCGAGTTGAGGAACCGGCTATTGAGAAGGTTACGTATTTGATTACTAGGAGAGTAGAATGCCGCCGTTTGCAGATCGTACAGCATAATGAAAACAATCAACAATAAGGGCACGTGTTTCAGTACATTTAAGACATTAAAATGGCGCACACTACTGAAACAGGATCATATATTTACATAAGTAGCAGGGATTTTTATTTACATAGAAATGTTACTAACGTTTTACAGTGTTTGGGTGTTTATAAACTAGAATGCATGTAGATAAACGTTCGTTGCGTGTATGCGTGCGTAAATGTATACGATATTTTGTCGAAGCATACGTTGGGAGTTCATTCTGTGTGTAAAAGTTTAAGTTATACGAGTTTGATTCTTACCTTGTGAATGGTTAACGCTCTGTTAAGGTGTGGGTGTTATTTGCGTGCCATTCACATTGGAGGTTTGAATCAAATGAGAAATATGTAAAGAGAGAAACGATAGAGATAATAAGGAACGCCACCTGTTGGGTAAAACGAAGATTACCGCAAGGGCGGTATCGATGCGTTATTGAAAGGGTATGTATGGAGGTGTGTACGGTTTGATTAAACGCATGTTAGATTTAAAAGAGCATATTCCTATAAGATCGACAGAAAACAACATTGTATAACTCAAAAGTGAATGTCAAAAAACTCTGATTTCCGGCGATAGAGGCGATTTATGTGTGTGTGTGTGTGTGTGTGTGTATGTGTGTGTGTGTGTGTGTGTGTCTGTGAAATGCAGTAATATACTTTGATAAAGATAAGCAGCGTAGATAGAAAATCCATCTGCATGCATTATTTCCTACAACACACCTCTGTTTACCAAATCAAATTGTGAGGAAAATAGAAATGGACATACACATGACCTACCCGTGAAGCTCCCACGTGTCTGCCTGTCATGCGCGTTGAACAGGAAAAAGAAAAAGCAAGATGGCGTCTGTGATATTTACCAGAAACGGTCTCGTGTTATCTCGCGAGATTCACGTGGGTGAATATAATATAAAGCAGGTCGCTTGGAGGTGTGTTTGGAGAGTTTTGACTGTTCAGACGCTTAATATGTTACGTTACTGACGTAAAATGGGGGGGTTCACCTCAAATACACAAACGGAATGTTCAAGAAAGATTATCGCTACAGTCCTCTGTCTCTTCTCTCTTGGCTGGCCGGGAATCATCTCCCAGCACTCAGAAATGAACATCGTTTTATAGGTTCCATCTTCACGCACACAGGAGATTATGCGAGAACGGACGAAATAAAAATGCTGGCCGCCATGTTTGTTCTTCCTTTTCTTCGCCTGTACTCACTCGCTGAGCACCCACGGTAAGACTTCTCTTTCTTGCTTCTAACCACATGCCTCCCTGATCTCAAGATCACATTTCATAGTCTCTCATCCACTGTGGCGGTCGCCTCTCTCTACTTGGCCTCTGAGGTGTCTCGTCCTCCTCATGTGGCTGCACACTCCCCTCCACTGCTTCGCCCTCAACTGGTCTGACGTCAAGAATGTGCCTCAGGACTCCTCCCACCACAATGTTGTTACTAGTGTTCCTCCCAGTTACGCGACCCCTACTCCATTGTGTGGTGCAGCGCGCCCCCGGTGGCTTCACCCATACCTCGTCCCCGAGTTTAATTGTCCCTGTGGCCTCTACTTCTCGGCTTGCCGGCTCCACCCTGGGATGCCTCCAGGAATATGCAAACATTGACAGTTGCGGGACCGTCTCTGGTACTTGTCCCAGTTTAGGCGACATGTTATACCAGAAGACGGCTTGCTCAGGTGAGGTGCCTCCTCTTTCCGCAACTGCCTTTATGGTGCAGTGGTTTCTCTCTACGATCCCGTTGCCACTAGGTCTGTAGGCAGCTCTGAAAAATTGTTTGATCTTCCATTTCTTCAGTACGTCTGTCACTGCTACTGACTTGAACGCAGTCCCGTTGTCGGTTAACAACTCTTCCACGGGGCCTCGCTCCAAAAACACCTCATCAAAGATTGCTGCTATTTCATTGCCTGTTCCTCCACGTAGCTTCTTCCATAGAGCAAATCGCCCGGGCCCACAGTCAATCATGGTAAGGTAAAGTCCACCCCTGTAATGGGTGACATCGCATGCCAGTCTCTCCCAGGTCCCACTCACCTCCAATTGGCCAGCTTCATGCGTGCTTGGAGCAGGATCAATCGACTGACATCTGTCGCATGTCTTGACCACTTGCCTCACCTGCTCTTTGGTGATCCTTGGGTCGACTTTTTTCACTAAGTACCAAGTCCTCTCTACCCTCATATGGTGCAAATTGTGCAGTTCTCGCACACCAACATCATCTAGATCCGATGCAGCAACAACATCTTTCTTTGGCAACAGCCAACTCTTCTTCACTCTCGTGAGAGCATCTGCTCGGTTCTTTTCAGAAGCAACCATGTCTACGCGAAGCTTCAAACAAAACTCTTGCATCAGCTCAGCCAGCACCCCAAGCCTGCGCTTCACTAACATCTCAGCAGCCCCTCTCGTTTTTATCCTTTTTTCCCTTGAAATGAGAGACTTTAGCCAAGCAAACACCGTGGCGGAGTCTGTTTTGATGCAGATGTCACGTAGTCCCCATTTCAAGGCCAGATTGACTCCTTTTATTGTCGCGTCTAATTCCGCCACATTTATGTGGCTGACGTCATTCTTTTTCCTCAACCAGGCTGCATCTTCTGCAAGTACTCCTCCAATTTCCAAAACGACCCCTGTTGCAATGCTGCTCGCATCGCACCACACGACTCCATCCAATGTTCGCGGCATGTTCCAGGTTCCCCGGACTGGGTCTTGCCGTTCTGCTTCTTTCGGGAGCTCTTCCATCATGGCGACCGTTCTTTCTCCCACCTTATCATTCCATCCTTGTCCTTCGGCGTGTCTCTTTATGTAGCTGCATGCTGGTCTAAGCCAGCTAGCAATGGGGTAATGTCCGATCAACTTTCCGCATATGGAAAAAAGTTCACGTCTGTTGAGCTCCTGCTTCAGTTGTGGGATTTTGTTTCCCCTGCGAAACTCTAGGCCGCCTGACGCACCTCGTTTCAGTTTTAGGCCCAAAGCAGCCCCTCCGTCTAATTTTTCCGGCTCTTTGGCGACCAACCCGAACTTCTTCAAATGAGCTACCACCTCCTTGGCAGTTACCACAGTCTCATTCACCAGAATGTCGTCTATGTATGAGCTCACTACCCCATCTCTCTTTCCCATTGTCTCCAGAATCTTCCTGAGGATAGTTGACATAATCTTGGGTGCCGAATTTAACCCGAACCCTACTCGTGTAAGACAGTAGGTTTTGCCTTTGTACTTGACTAACTGATATTTCCAGAGCTTGTTGGCAACATGGAGTTGCAAATAGGCAGATTTTAGATCTACCAATGTAGATGCGCCATTCATCTGCCTCCATTCCCTAATGGTCTCACTGCACACATCTACGGTGTCGCCTCCCGTATGGCACTTAACATGGCCGTTCAGCTCTCGGAAATCCAGGACCGGTCTTACTTTCCCTTTAGTTGTTTGCAGAACGGCCATCAACGGCAAAATGCCCGACTCCACATCATCCGTCCAAGGCATCAGTATCCCTTCCTCAATCCATCGGTCGACTTCCTGCTCAAACTCCTTTCTCGCCCCTCCTCTAAGCGAATTTGTGTAGCACGCCACCCTGTTTGTCAGCGATGGCGCTTGATGTTTCCATGCCCACTCCACCGTCCACCGCTCTCCCTCGAATTCGGCTCGGAAGTCCTGATCTTTGATCGACAATTTTCTTTCCTCCCCGGCCTTGTTGATCCCTCTGGGAGCGTTCTCCGTCACCGCGCACTCAGCTAGTCCGAACCTCACATTGTCACATGTGATGGTAACACCTCCAAGGCGGCATATAACATCCATTCCAATGATGGCTTGGACACCAGGCACAAGGCGATCAGTGACAATTGCATGGACCCTCATCCGACGTTCAGCAATATCAATAGTGACGGTCTTCTTCCCTCGACACTTCACTCGCGACCAATCGAATGCCACTACTTCTCCCTTCCCTTTCCATCTTCCGACCAGGCTAGTGTGCAACATGGTAGTGGTGCAGCCAGTGTCAATTAGGGCCATAATTTCCCGTCCTTCCACCGCAATCTTCTGTTTGGGCATCTGCTGCGGGTGCGCCTCTATTCTCGAATCGGGGCGGCCGCTGACGCGTCGGCCTCCCCTCGCCAGTTTCCCGAACTTGTGCATTTTACCGCTAAATGGCCTCTTCGATTGCATTTGTAACACACTGTCCGTTGCAAGAACTTCCTGCAGTCTCTTCTCATGTGTGGTCCCCGCATTCGAAACATGCGATCCCCGGGTTTGGCAGATTCCTGCCCACATCCTGCTGTACCGTTGCTGTCGTTCCTCCAGGCTCCGTGGGCTGGGTGCTCACTAAAATTTTCGCAGTTCTAAGCAGCTCACTCACATCCAGCGTCTCCACCCCCGGTACCTGCTGCAACCTTTTCGATATTTCTTCCGGGAACCCGGTAACAAAAGTCATCTTGACTACGTGACTCGTGGCATGTCCTCTGATGCCCGACAACTCAACCAATCTCCTTATCTCATTCGCATAGACATCCACAGATTCACCAGTCCACCTCTTCTCTTTCAACTTATTAAAGGCCTCAAAAGGCCCCTCTGCGAAAGCTTCGATCAGTCGACCCTTGATGGCGTCTGCATCACCCTGTTCCCGCTCGCTAAGCTCCAAATAGAGTGCCAGTGCGTCCCCTTCCAGAAACAGTGGTATTACTGCGGCCACATCATCCAGCTTCTGAATCCTTGCTACAAGGTCCACTTTTTTAAGCCACGCCACCACATCACCGTCGCCATTAAAAGGCTTAATCATATTGCTTAAACCTGCGTTGGCCATTGCCGAAATAGCTTTACGTAAAATGGGGGGGGGTTTCACCTCAAATACACAAACGGAATGTTCAAGAAAGATTATCGCTACAGTCCTCTGTCTCTTCTCTCTTGGCTGGCCGGGAATCATCTCCCAGCACCCAGAAATGAACATCGTTTTATAGGTTCCATCTTCACGCACACACGAGATTATGCGAGAATGGACGAAATAAAATGCTGGCCGGCATGTTTGTTCTTTCTTTTCTTCGCCTGTACTCACTCGCTGAGCACCCACGGTAAGACTTCTCTTTCTTGCTTCTAACCACAGTTACAAGACAGACAGTTACTCAGTGCATTGGGACGAGTGAATAAGGTTCCAGTTCTACACAAATGCTGCTGCAAAACTCGCAAAACAAATAGTCGTGTGCCATTAACACGCCAATGCTGTTCAAGGGTTCTCTGTTGCGTACTAGTTTGATCCGTGCTGCCCCCTTTCAGGTCGGAAGCCGTATTGGTTTGGACGGGTCCTACGGTAACGTTCGAGTTGGAATTTACGAAGCAATATGGACGTGAAGACATTAGATGAATATACAATGATACCGTAATTGCCACAACATTTCAATTTTCGAGGAAAACTTTGCCGGCATTTAATCAGCCATAAACAAAATACATCACTTCGCAGCTTATATTGGTATGAAGGCAAATGTTACGAAAACAAAAAATCATTTCCAGTCACCCCTGTCCTCTAATAAACGCACGATTCTTTTCAACCGGAAAATGAAAGGAGTTGTCGATTGCTTTAAATACCTGGACTCAATGTATTTAGCCACATGTCAGGGGGGGGTGATGAGATCGACGCCTGAATTAACAATACAAAACATTCTTTCAGTCACCTATAACCCTATCTGTGGTTTCAATAGGCACGAAAGTCCGGATTTATCAGACGCTTGTTCAGATCTTTCTCTACGGCTGCGCGACATAACCGATGAGAGTTGTAGATCTTAAAAGGTTCAGTTGTGTATTACCTATACTTCTTCCATCAAATTGTGCACAAATTTTCCTTAAATATAAAAATCTGAACGCGACGTAAAGTCATCTCTCTTAAACAAGCACTTTTAAAGTAGAGGCTTCATTAGTTCGGCCGCTCGTCGCAACACAAGGGAGTTCATCAACGATACAATATCTCCAGAACAACTTAAAAATTAGCAAAGACGCACTTGCAACTAGCTGAAGATATTGTTACACATTATCGAAGCCGACGTCAAACTACTGGTTTACATTGTTCGCCGCAAGTCCCGGGGTTGACCGCTCATAACTATCTTGACTGCTGTGAACCGTTGTGCGTTGTGTACATTTTCCCGGAGCGCTGCGTGTTCTATGATAGGAGCTGGCATCACCACCACCCATCCTGGATTAATATTCCTAAATCAAAGTTGACTTTCAGTGATTGTTTCATGCCTAACTTCTTAAGTAAACGTGTTACTGTTGTTACTAATCTGTACTAATCCCTTATGTATTAAATCAAAAAGTCCAAACGAAATCTCATTCAGATCGCCCAAATAGTTTTTGTATTTAAGTTCCTTTTCTTCTCGGAAATTACCGAAGTTATCCGAAAAAGAAATAAAATTCCATAGAATATGCATTATCAAGTATTTATTTAAATAGCCCTCTTGGTATTAAGTGTAAAGCTAGACTTAGTTTACGTTTGAGTAAACATTTTATAAAAAAGTTCTCTTCCACAGATGGATTATTTGTATGAATCAATAACTAATAGTTATTTTCTGTAATATGGTAGGCCACTTTGTTGCACAGGAGATTCCATATTGGGGAGACGGCGCTGATGAGGGGGAAATGGAAAAGAGAAGTGACATTTATAACATTTTACAGTCTGTGGTTTCTTATAACATATATCGTAGGATGAGCTGAGGGAGGGTGATTAGTTCTTATATCACAAGCGGAGGGGACAACTCATTACTTAGATGGAGAGGGGGACACATTTCTTAGATGGAGAGGGGGGCACATTACTTAGATGAGTTATACACAAAGTTCATTATAAAGATGAGTGGGAACAAGGTTCATATAAGATGATTTCACATTACCTTCAATTTGGTAGAATGATGACACGAAGACGGCAGTTACAAAAATATGATGATGCTCATTTATTCCATTTGACCCGTAAAAATGATGATCACATCCAGGAATTCAAAGTTGTTTCTACGTGTTTAAAACTTTCTCCCTCGCTTCCAAAGGGACCCTCCTCTGACCATGTCAGCGCTGTCTCTATCTTCGTCTCCAACTCTCTCTAACTCATCTTCGACTAGCTTCTATATTGAGAATCCATTTCTGTCATGACGACATACGTGTGTGCCAAAACGTGATCGACCCACGTGGCATGAACATGCGTGGTTCGCACATCTTTCCAAACCATTTCTTTAGACAAAAGAACTCTCACTAATCTATTTTCGATCTAAAATATTTTTCAATATTTTTAAATTGCATTTGTTCTTTATTTTCTCTGACCTTATTTTAATTCAGTTGTCATAAAAAGAATTGAACAATTAAAATTTCTTTTCCAACAATATATCTAACTATTTTAACAAAAACTGAACAATGCTAAATTTCATTTCTGAATCTATTTCTGAACCTTGCTTACATGGTTCGAATCTCGGTTTATCTAATTTTTTTCTTGTAATATCTTCAGGCAGCAAGCAATAAACTTACCTGACCTGGAAGCCGGTGGAAAGGCCTGGAAGGGTAGACCTCCTGGGTAATACTTAGCCGACGTACCTCAGTCCAACATGTACTGGGCCAGTTCCTGAATTAGGGCTGATTGTCAAGAACGGATTTTTGACTGGTAGATTTCTACCCAGCCTCCAACCAACCTTAGCAGCAAGGAGACTCTTCCTCACAATTTCAACGAATATATTGAGGGTATGATCACTGAAAGTTGAGCGATTCTACTTAAACACTGCTGATAGAATTGACGAATCAAATTAAATCGCCTTCTTCTATAAACCAGCCAGAAACCAGAATGTCTTCATAAAAATATTGAATCTTTGAGAATTCCAGCACATATTGTTTATGTGTACACACGAGAAGGGGATTTGACTGTTTACTTGCGAAATTACAAAGTCAACAACCCTTTAAAAACACCCACTGAAATAGCTACCCAACGGAAAATCCTCTTGAAATAAACAAGACTTTCAGTGTAAAAACACGTGTGTAAACTTTTGCCGACAATGGCGTTCAAAACATAGTCTTAACTACTTTTTGACAATCGATGAAGTGTGTTGATCTTTACAGCAGGTGCCTGTGTCAGGTTCATAATCTATACTGAAATGACCTTTTGCTACATTGGATAATTATTTTATAGTATCTTGTATTTTTCGTCAGTGTATGCTTTTGTCAAAATGATTTCTCGGTATACACGACTTAAATATTTAACATGAGTTCATCAGAGCACATTGTATCAGCTTTTTCTCTTTCATTTTGAAGCCTTCGATTATGTTTCCTATATGATATCATCATCATCATCAGCAGCAGCAGCAGCAGCAGCAACATGTTAATAATAGGAGGCTCAACTTTTTTAGTTGGATGTTTCTTTAACTTTTGACATTTAAAGTGTAGCTTAACAGTTTAACCGTTCCTAACAAGCAAGTCTTTCGAAAATAAATTTTCTCGTCAATCTCTTTACATTTATTGTGGATTTACGTTACGGTATCAAACATTCTAATTCCAATTGGAATCAACTTGACTTTTTACTGTTCCATAATTTAACTAATTCCAATTTCAAAATCATTATATTTATTTCTATTTCCTTTCTTTTGCACTTTTTATTGATAGGGCATGCTATGACAATGATTTATTTAATTACATTGTCACCTCAAACAAGGCACATTGCCACTTTGATGTAGGGGCTACTATTAGGGACACAGGCTACAGGGGTACTGTATGGGGAGTTGGGCAGCAAGATTGGGAAAGTTCTTTTGCTTTTGTTTAGAAAAAAAAGATTGTCAAATTTTGAATGTTCAGACCTTATCAGTTTGTATGCTCCTGTCCCAAAAAAGTTGGACATTGTCGGTTTCCTGTACACCTTCTGGTTTACGTTTATACCAAATCTCATTGTTGTCCAATTCATATAATTCGAATATAATCAAGTTTAGGAACTAAGTGACCTTTGTCGTATCGTCATTTTTTGTGCACCTAATATCTAATATAATATGCGGTAATGATTCTTTGTATTATTATTATTATTATTATTATTATTATTATTGTTATTATTATTATTATTATCATTATTATTATTATTATTATTGCACTTTGTTTAAGATTGGACGATTATGACGATTTGCTTTTAAACCTAATTTAAAGCCACTTGGACCTATTGATTTTTTCTTGAAATATATAATCACCTTACATCGGATGAAATAATATAAACATTATTCTATATAGGATTCGAAAACAGGCACTTTCGCGGAATTGTGATTTATTCGAGTTCTGCGAAAAAAAAACATTACGATAAAAGCACTTACGAACATGTAAAAAATCTGAATCAATAATGTTACCCTGTATTACAGCAATATTTATGATACATGCCTGTCCATTTCAGAATATATATATATATATATATATATATATATATATATATATATATATATATATATATATATAAATGAATCCAGTTTGCATGAATAAACGTGTAGAATAGGACGGTTGCATTGTAGGGCATCGATTTGAAAGAATAAAAAACATAATACATGAAGTATGAGTTGCATTCTTTTCAATGTTCATGAAAGTTAAATTCTTTCCCGAAGCTGTACTTACAACTGCATATTTCCTTTTCAGTTTTTTCCGCTTTTCACCTTGTACGTTATATATGCTATTATTTTTACGTTATATCTGTTAATATTTTATTTCCATCATATTTGTTTGAAACGCGTATTCAATTGTTAACATTAATACCTCTAAAAACGATACACATGCAAAGAAATATGTCGCGCCGCCAAATGGAAAACTTTTCACTAAGTGACCCCCCTCCCTCTAAATCAGCCCACACCGTCTCCCTAATTAGATAGCATCTTGGTACCACAAGTGCCATTTGACCGTACGAGGCCAAGAGAAACGACCACCATGCTTTTTAGCCTCGAGTATCCAAGAAAAAAAACCAAAGCTAAGTAAAATTCCTAACTGTTCGCATATAATTTAAAGCTAATATTCTTTCCATTTTCAGGCATATTGTAACCGATAACTTTTCTCCACTTAAATAGACTATTTCGCAGTTTACAATGCCATGTCACTTAATTAATAAGGCAATGCTATAGTAAATACAAACTCGGTAAAAAAAGAAATTATGCTAATTTATTTAGAGGACATGAAAACTTTATTTAAGTACGATACTTAATATAATCAGCTATCGAAAGGTAATTTTTTTTTTAAGAAAAAAAAAATAAAAAGTTAATAAACATCAGTGACCCCCCTTCCTTGTACACTGCCATTTCCTTTCCGGATCCCTGCTCCGAACTTATGCTCGTGATCCATCATCTCATCTAAAGATGAGGGGCTCTTATGCCTTACACAACAATTCATCAGTCTGTACTATTGTCTATAAACTGATATCATCAACAATTAGATAAGCTGTTTTTAAATTTCCTCTCTTGACAAAATTGCAAACCGAAATACAAACGGATTTTCCTTTGCGTTAGAGGATTGAACTGAAGCAGTATACTTAATATGTACAATACGTGCGTACTAAACTAAACCACCTCTGTTACCTATATACAATCGCCTATACTGAATCCTCATCAGCTCAAAACTCTCTGTATCCCCAGACTCTTAATTTCTCAAATCTTATATCACCAAGATATCCTTCTTAATTGATACAAGAATCCTCCTGAGCAGTTCAACATCCAGTGATCATATATCTAATCTTCATGAAATTGCTTATATCACCCTGAATATTACCTTAAATCTTTATTCTATCCCTAAGCTAAGTAGAACACCTAATAACACTCTAGTCAACTACTTTTAAAATGAGATAAACCCAGTTTCAATATTAGAAGTACATCGTCCCTCACCTTGACTACGGACTTGTGCAATAAGCCATGAAACTATTGTACCTAAAATTCCTCTCAAAACTACAAAATACTGTTGCTTGTATACTAAGTACCTCCTATAGATACTTTACCTCCAAGATGACTGTCTTGTCTGTTTTGCATGACAAACCTTACTATTTTTTACTTAAATTCTCTTTCTCCTGATCACTAACAAAACAAAACTGCTCTATTTCCTAAGTTGACACTAAACCTAATCCGTCTCACGTAACTTAGATGGGTCCTTGCTCTCCGCCCTTGACCCTAACAAACTCGTAAATCGATACCCATTAACACCTAAAATTTCCTAGGCATGCTCCTGATTATAACTCCCAACCCATAACCAAGCTTCTAAGTAAATACTTACTAGCCATAGTCCAATACATTGACTTAAAGTAATCTATAAGGAACAGTAACCATTAATATCTCTTTATTAAGAGATAGTATTACAATAATTATTACACAAACTAAACCGGTACTCATTGAAATAAAAACTTCCGGATATTAAGAGAAAGGCGAAGTCATTCTCCTTCGTTGTAGTCTAAAGGCAACTTACTCAAATTGTCTAAAATTCCATGCATTCGTATACAATACTACTTATCCATCCATCTATACTTTAACTATACTTACAGAATATGCAATAACCTATATCTATCAGGTATAACTGTACTCCATATCAAATGCTCTCTTGTCTCTATACTGAGCATATCTAATCTTTCAGTCTTACTAAATGTCCGGTTTGGGCACCAAATCAGAATTTCTAATAGAAAGTAGATCATACTCTAACACTTTATCCTAATCCTAAACCTACTAAACCATATCTAACCATACATTCCTAAACCTACTAAACCATATCTAACCATACATTGCTAAACTTACAAAACTATATCTAACCATACATTAACTCGTCTCTCTCGATCCAATACTGTAGCAAATTTAGCTGCTTCCACTGCATGAATTTTTACCTATACCCTCTCTCAGTAAAAATGAAAATAGACAGCATAATAATGCCCTTTTTAAACCACACTTGAGGAGTGAAAATCTTCTGTAGAAGCTAACCTAAATGCCCGATTTTTCCAGGAGATATTAACCTAAATAACCAATAAATATTAACTACCCATGCGGGGTCGCAGAAATACCTGGATTAGGACCCAGGCGCAGGGCGAACCCCCTCGGAGCTGATGGACCCGTAGGTCTTCCCAGGCCATCCGTCTAGGAGAAGGAAAACTCTGAAACTAAACCTAGGGGAGGGAGGTCTCTTCATTCCTGGACGACAACCTTCCTAGAGCTGGTAATTCAAACAAATCACCGGTTGGCAAACCTAAACTGCTTAAGGAGGAGATAGACTCTGTCTATCGCCCGGCTTTCATACTCCTTCTTTGCCTATTGGCCAGGCGTAGAGGTACTATCACAGGGACTCGTCTGAATCACCAGTGGTTGACCTTGTTTCCTGACTAGGGCAATGAACGCCGCTTTTCCCCACTCCCGCCACATCCCATCCCCCTAAACTGGACACAGTGGGGTGCTTCAGTGCCATATATGTCGGTGCAGTTGGACTGGGCTTGCTTTGCCTAATGGATTGAGGGTACCGGATTGACAGTTCCTGGCTGCTGTTTCCGACTGATAGTACAGGTACCCTAACTCTTTCGTAGCGCTTAGAGCGGCTGCTCCATCAACAGTTGTAAAATATCGGGATGTTTGTAGTGCCATGTCGCGCATGAAAAGGGACCCTGCACTCATCCCCGGTGGGCTTTCCTGAGGCCACAATCCTGTGGGCGAGGACAGCTGATGGTCTACTCGTATTGCATGTCTGGTATTATGCACAACTACTTGTCCAGCACCCCCTCACTCATCCACCCTAACTGAAACTTTTAAATAAAATAAAATGAAATGACAGCTCAAGCAAAAGTTACGTTTAAACCAGGACCAAACTCAAAGAACACCAACCTGCCTCCTCCCTTGAGGCTTGCATTTACTAATATCCGCGGGCTTAGAACTAACTTAGATGATGTTGAGTCATTTCTCCTTGTAAACACCCCGGATATCTTAGCATTAAGTGAAACTAACCTTCACTCCTACATTCCCTCTAACCACTTTAACATGCCTGGTTATCTCCCACTCTACCGTAAGGACTCGGACAGACATATGCATGGACTTGGAGTCTATATTCGAAACACCCTCCCCCTAACTAGAGAAATAAAACTAGAATCAGAGGGCCAGGCCTTTATGTGCTTCAGACTAAATATGCAACACAATATTAGCTATTTGTATTTTCTCTACCGCTCTCCCTCAAACCAAGACTGTACCCTAATAAACAAAGTCTCAGACAGCATAGATATAGCACTCTCCCTCGATACTAGTGCACAAGTACATGTATTTTGTGACTTCAATGTCCACCACAGTAACTGGCTAGGATTCTCTAATCACACAGACGTAGCTGGTAGCGCCACATATAGCTTCTCTATATCTCATTCCCTATCTCAATTGGTTACATTTCCGACACGTTTCCCAGACCAGCACGATCAACATGCCTCACTTCTAGATCTCTTTCTGACAACGGTTCCCAATGACTGTACAACAAATGCCCACAGCCCACTCGGGAATGCTGATCACGCTGTGATAATGGTAGAAATCAGCCTAAATTCTCGCCCTAAAACTAAAGACCCACTACTCAAAACAACGAGGTATTACAAAAAGGCTGATTGGGAAGCCATCACGGGGCTCATCAGAGATGCCCCATGGCAAAATATCTTTACTCTTCCAGCGGAACAGTGTGCAAATGAGACAACTGAATGGTTCAAAACTGCTATTGAAGCACATGTTCCCGCACGGAAATACTATAGCAACCCCCACTCCACCCAATGGTTTACTTCTGCTTGTGCAGCTGCCATTTGTCAAAGGCAGCATGCGTTCCGCAGATTCAACTGACATAAGTCCAGCTCAAATAAACAGAAGTTTATAGAAGCTAGAAATAATTGTAAGAGAGTGATAGACACAGCTAAGTCAGATTACTCTGAAACCACCAGAAAGCGCATCGAAGCACAGAAATTAGGAACCCGGGATTTTTGGAAAATCTACAACAGCGTAGTTAATAATGGACAGTCAATTATTCCCCCACTAACAAACAATCATGAGGTTGCTTGCACGGCAAATGACAAGGCTAATCTGCTTGCCAGTCGGTTTGCCTCAAACTCCACACTGAACTCGGTACACCACTCACTCCCTGATTTTCCTCTGCGAACAGACGCCACACTTGACGAGTTGAAAATCACCCCTTCTCAGGTACATGCTATTATAAAAAACCTAGACACCTCTAAAGCATGTGGACCAGATCTCATCCCGGCTGTGCTATTAAAAAAATGCTCTGCCGAGGTTGCTCCAGTTCTCTCCAAACTTTACAATAAATGCCTTAACGAATCTTGTTTTCCCGACTGCTGGAAAACCGCCTCGGTGGTACCAGTCTTCAAGAATTCTGGTGAAAGAACTGACCCACTAAATTATCGCCCCATTAGCCTCCTCCCGCTTTTCGCCAAAATATTTGAGTCCTTAGTTAATCAAGTCCTAGTCCAGCACCTAACAGCTGCTAAACTCCTGACTGACAAACAATATGGATTCAGGCAAGCCCGTTCAGATATCTTAACTGTACTTTCTGAACGTATATACCGTTCATTGGATAAAACAGGGGAGGGTAGAGCGGTGGCCCTTGATATATCTAAGGCTTTTGACAGGGTATGGCACGGTGGTCTTCTGAGGAAAATTAGATCATATGGAATCACTGGAAGAATTCATAAAGTAATTAAATCCTTCTTAAGTAATAGAAAAATCAAAGTTGTCCTCGACGAACGTACATCCAACAATATGACATAAATGCGGGAGTGCCTCAGGGGTATATCCTTGGACCTCTATTGTTCCTGATATTCATAAACGACCTCCCTGATAATATTGTTTCGGAGATGGGTATATTTGCCGATGACACCACTCTCTATAACAGATATGAGGGGAAAACAAATGAACACATATCCAAGAAAATAGCAGAAACACTAGAGGATGACCTCCAATCCGTAGTGGAATGAGGACAAAAATGGTTGGTCTCATTCAATGCTGCTAAGACTAAGCTTGTTTCCTTCAATAACTACAAGAAACCTTCTCTACCACCAATAGCAATGGCCAAGAACAAATTGCCTGAAAGTACTTCTTTTAAACTCCTCGGCTTAACATTTACAGGGAATATGAACTGGAATAGATACATTGAGAGCATTGCCAAGGCTGCTGCAAGGAAGGTTGGCTCCCTCTACCGTACTAGAAAACTACTTACGCCTGCCAGTATCCTATACCTCTATAAGGCAACCATTCGCCCATGTATGGAGTACTGTTGTCACATCTGGGCTGGTGCATCTGCTGCTTGTCTCTCGCTCCTGGACAGGGTTCAAAAGAGAGTCGCCAACCTGATAGGTCCTGAACTGTCATCTAGGCTTCAACCTCTGTCCCATCGACGAAATGTTGCATCCCTCTGCCTGTTCTACAAATACTTTAATGGTGAATGCTCTGACGAACTGCAAACACTTGTACCTCCCCGACGTAACTACCCCCGACAAACCCGACAAGCTACTAAGTCTCATCCCTTTACAGTGGAGATCCCTAGGTGCAAGAAAGCCTTTTACTCCAATAGTTTCTTCCCCAGAACTGCGGGTCTTTGGAACTCCCTTCCGTGATTCTGCTTTCCCAACTGCAATGATATGCAGAAGTTCAAGTGTAATGTTAACAAACATCTTTCTACTCTTCTCCCTTCATAATGACCCCGCTAATTAATTCCCTAATAGTAGCCCCCTGCTTCAAAGTGGCACTGTGCCTTGTTTGGAGTGAAAATTGAATTAAAAAAAAATTAAAAAAAGTTAGAATATTATTATAGCTATAAATGTTGGGTAGAAACTGAGAATGAATAATTGTGCTTTCCTCATTTCATATATGTTTGCCCTGGAGCAGTAACGTTTATAAAGAAAATCTATTATCGGGTTCTCCGATCATCTATTTTTGTACGCTATGTAAGTAACAGAGGGTCAACCCTTCTCAAGGCCTGGTAACCCTTCGAAGAAGTGTTAAAAGTATTTTTGATTCGACGGTGGAGACTCTATCAAGAAAATTAAAACTTTGGATTGAATGGTCAAGAGATTACATTAGAGAACTAGATATTCCAAGAGAACGTCTCGACAAGTATTTGTCCTCGTAAAGTATTAAGACGCCCATGTGGTCGTGTATTGGGAAAAATATTCGTGGTATCTTGTTCTTGGAACGGAATTTTGTTAACGAAAGTTCCTGTTATTTCTTGGCACAGATAGAGAAATTAAAGTTGTTGCTGCGATTGAGCCAGACAATTTTATATTCTGAATGTTTTAGAGATAAGGGTCCAACGATTGGAGCTCACTCGAGATCAATATGTAGTAGATTCTGGTTTAGAAGTAATTTTCAATAAAGTTTTGATCTTTTTCGCCCACGCTTTTTCTACTTTACTTAATTTTTATTTCGCACGCGTTAGTCTCCGTAACATCCATTCTTACAACTAAATCTTCAGTTCTCAGCGCAGGATCTTTTAGGCGTCTAGAATAGTCTCATTTCCACACTCAGGGAACGGTGTTAGTATTTGTCTTTGCCGAGTACTTCATCGATTAGGAACAACGCGTATTCTCGCTTGCAGTTCAATTTTAATAGATATTCTATCAGTCAGGAGGTTGCTAGCATCGGTATCACTGTCCAGTTTATTTGAATTTACAGAGATTAAACACTAACTCGGAATCGCTTTTATTACTCATATTACTATATATATATATATATATATATATATATATATATATATATATATATATATATTTATATATATATATATATCTGATAGGTTATCCATTAAAAGGCGTTGAGTGAAATTTGAAAATTAAATAAGATACGCGTTACATTGAACAGTTTAAAGGCAAATAGCTGCAACGCAAAGTTTTTTCCTTTATAAAATAAACGAATGATTATATTTTTCCTCTTATTCTTCGCCATGTTATTGAATTGGATAATGATGTTAGGTGCGGATTTATCTGTAGCCGGATAATTACGCGTGGTCGCGCGTGATTTGAAAATCTGGGTAGGTTATTCATTAAAAGGCGTTGAGTGAAATTTGAAAATACGTGTTATATTGAACAGTTAAAGACCAAATAGTTGAAACGCGAATTTTTTCCTTCATAAAATAAACGAATGTTTATTTTATAAAGAGATATATTTCGGAGATCTATATATATGCCCATATTTCCCCCCTCTTATTCTTCGCCATGGCGTTGAATGGGAGAATTTGAGTTGAGTCCACATGATGTTAGGTGAGGCTACAGATAAATCCGCACCTAACATCATGTGAACTCAACTCAAATTCTCGCATTCAACACCATAAGAACCGGATACGAAACAGGATATAAAAGAGCTACCATTTTAAGGTGGGGGCGTCTTGTCCTGTTTTGCAGTCTCGCGTCGGACACTCTACAAGTGTACTCCGGTTAGCCAAGCTTCCCAGAGACGAGCCCTTATCTCTCACACGCTAAGTCCCTTTTCTTTACCTTCATTTACATTTATCTTACTTGAAAAGCAAGTAGCCATTTTGTATTTGTATTATTACGAAGTACTAATAAACCTTCTTTTGTTACGCATCCCACTCGGCGTGTTTTGTCATATTATTATATCCCGTTGAAACGGGATATAACACTATGATCAATCCATAATCGTCAACCAGCGATCACAAGGTTTTTAATCGTCTAACAAGCATTTCGTTAGCCGCACTTGTGTTTACACGTGCCTTTCCAGTCAAACTGTCGGAAATAACGTTTACACATTAAATCACCGACCAACTGTAACACTGTCGCCTCCCAATCAAAGACCAAATAAACTCCGTTGTAAAGTCTATGCGACAATAACCATCAACTCCCTGTATTTCCTCCTATAACAGACAACACGCTATGCAACATACAAAGATATGTGCGTGAGGTCGCCAAGCTAATCAAGCAACTGGCCCTGATGGCATTCCAGTTATAGTGCTGAAAAGCTCCAACCAGAAATTGCCCCCATAGTTACAAAACTGTTTAAGCGTTCCCTTAAGAAGAAGTGCTTTCCAACACCATAGAAAACATCATCAGTATGCCCTGTATTTAAGAATTCAGGTGACAAGTCATATCACTCTCAGTACAGACCAATAAGTCTCCTGTGTGTCATGAGTAAGTTATCGGAATCCATATTAAATAAAGAAGTAGTCAACCACCTCAACAGAAACAACCTTCTTAGTGACACGCAATATAGTTTCCGCTCTGCAAGATCTACAGCAGATGTACTAACGGTTATATCACGTAGGATTAGTTAATCTCTTGACAAAGGTTTCCTTTCCAGAGCAATTGATCTTGACATATCGAAGGCCTTCGATAAGGTATGGCATAAGGGCCTATTTCACAAGATTTCCAGCTACGGTATTACTGGAAATGTTTTCTCAATCATTAAATCGTTTCTCTCTGATAAGAGTAGTGGTTGAGGCCCACGATATTAATGCTGGATTCCCCCAGGGGTCCATTCTGGGCCCAACTCTCTTCCTGATCTACATCAATTATCTCCCAAAAACATACCTAAATAATTCATTGACATCTATGCTGATGACACGACCATCAACGGCAACACATCAAAGGTCGTAAATGACAAAGTTCTCTCTTAATCTCTCTCCTCTGATCTTGAGCGCGTGGTGCATTGGGGAAGAGGTGGCTGGTCACTTTTAATGCATGCAAAACCAAACTTCTATCTTTACATCATCAACGCTCTGATCCCCATCTGGCATCAATTGAAATGGATAGCTCTCGTCTTGGGGATGCTTCATGTTTTGACATGCTTCTGGGTTTGACCTTTACTCTTGATCTGAAATGGAACACGTACATCAAATCTGTTGCCAGGGACGCTGGGAAAATGGTGGGATCCTTCTACCTCTCCAGAATATATCTCACTACTAATGCAATTTACTATTTGTATGAAACCAAGTACGTCCGAGGATGGAGTACTGCTGCCACATCTGGGCAGGAGCTGCTAAAAACATCCTATCCTGCATTGACAGAGTACAAAATAGACTTCGTGGTTTAGTGGGGATGTCTTTTTCTCTTCCCTGCAACCTCTCTCCCACAGAAGAGACGTTGCGAGCCCGTCTTTGTTTTATCGTTATCTCCATAGCAAGTGCTCGGCTGAGCTCCAATCCCTCGTCCCCCCTCACTAATCTTTCACGAGAAACACCCCTCTGGCTGAAACTACTGTCAATAATTTTCCTCACTCTTTATCTGTGCTTACATCCAAACGTAGATTCCATGAACAAAGCTTCTTTCTTAGAACTGCACGCCAGTAGAACTCTCTGCCGCTTGCCTGTTTCCCACCTGACTATAACTTGGACGTCTTCAAGTCCAACATAAACAAACTCCTGACAAACCGCCCCCTTAAGTAAGACACTATCAAAACCCCCAATACTAATGATTACTAAAATACTATCTCATTGATTACTGTACACGCAATAACCCTTATCTCTGAGTGGCCTTCGGGCCTTCATAAGTGGTGACCCCCATGTAAAATAAAAGCAGTAGTTGTCTTGGATGTGTGTTTTGGGTCCTTTTTATGCTATAACGCTGCTCTCTGACCCAGTTTCTGGAGGGAGGGATCATGCTCTTCTGCAGTATTTGAAAGTACATGTTGAAGTTCCTGTTTTCCTCAATGATATGTAACTCTCCAATACCTGCAACACTCGTGCAGGCCCAGATCATGAAATTCCTATCACCTGTAGGCATGACACACTTATCTTTATACTCCTCAAATTTGTGTGCATGGCTGTCATCCAAGGAAGAAGCCTCTTTTGAACGCAATACATAAGAAATCCCTTAAATAGTTTGCTGAAGACATGTCAACAAATCCCATAGATTACTGGAACCATGTCCTATGGTCTTATGAGACAAAATTGTGTTTGGTTGGTTCTCATGGCCTTTAGCATGTGTGGTGGTGACCAGGTAAGGAGTACAAAAATAAGTGGGTCATGCCTACAGTCAAGCATGCTGATGGGAATGTCATGATCTGAGGGTGCATTAGTGCTGCAGGTATAGGGGAGTTACATTTCGTTCAGGGAAACATAAACTCCAACACGTATCTGTACCTTTGTCAACGTTATATATTTATTACATGAAATTTGCAAGTATATTTGCATATGTAACCGCTCGAAAAGGCAATAAAATGTGTTTTCAAATCCGTGCATATCCAATGAGTTATGAAAGGCTTATTCTTAAAATTATTTTGATAGAATTCAAATCATATTTTTAAAAAAATACGTGCTGTATAAAATAGTCTGTTATTAGTTATTTCGTCGTGTGATTAGTTATTTCGTCGTGTGATTAGTTATTTCGTCGTGTAATTTGTTATTTCGTCGTGTAATTAGTCATTTCATCGTGTTATTAGTCATTTCGTCGAATTTTCACATAATAAACAAGTTTAAACACGTTACGTGTACAATATTCCACAGGATTTTCAGTTTTCTATAAAAGAGATTGTATTGTAATTATTGAAAAGAAATGAATTTAATTAAAAAACATATTCTTCCACTCTAAATAGCAGCGTTATTAGTTCAAGTAATCGTGATTGGTAGTGACGAATCTCGAAGTTATGTCTGATGAGTGAGTGGTGAAATGATAAAGAGTTCTCTAAGCCATATATATATATATATATATATATATATATATATATATATATATGTGTGTGTGTGTGTGTCTGTGTGTGTGTGTGTGTGTGTGTGTGTGTGTGTGTGTGTGTGTGTGTGTGTGTGTATGGATGACCACACCCCTTGTTTGAGAAGAAGTAGGTTCATCCCGTAATCGGATTTCCCCGCCGGTTTATTGATCCGTGATTGTTAGTAAACTTTCCTGTATGTGTCGCGGTTGGTCATATGGCAGAGTACTCCTCTACCATGCATAGAGGTGAGGGTTTCGAATCGCGGTATTAGGATATGTCAAATCAGGCGAAACTCGAGGGTCTTCAGCTGCAACGTTGCTTTATATCGGAAATAATATCCTTATCCGAATATTTTTGCCCTATCACAGCTCATCTGACTAGCTTTGGATTGAGCCTACTACTATCTAGTTGATAGTCGGCTATTTTAACCGCTGGCCTATGAGACCGTAACCGACCCCATCAAATGCCTTTTTATACTTGTACAACGATTTTACAATGCTCGACCTTCTTGTTTTTTTTTTTACGACAGTGCTCTCCGCAAGGAGGGGACTTAAAATTTAGCCATCTAGATACGGTACTGTTTCGCTCTATCACAGGGCATCAGTCGGTTCAGTTTTCACCATTCTAAATATATATTTTCTTGTCCGTACGTCCGATGTTATAACAAAATATCATCATTGTAAACATTAACTAATTAGAAACGAATAACCTCCCTTTTATTCGCTCTTTATCAGTTAAAAATCGTTCCCTCTCCAAAAAATTTTATTATGATTATAACTTACATCTATTATATATATAAATCCGTAATCCTGTCTGTTTGTTTGTTTGTTCACAATTTGATTAATATATACAAAATTTTCCTTACTTTACTCTTTCATTTATTTCTATATATAGCTTCATTCTTAGAAACTAGATACAATAAAAAGATTATGTTATTTGCATATGACATTAAGAAAAATCGATTTTATTAAATAGCGGTATCTTAATTAATGTTTCTAGCGAGAGAATTGTTTTCAGTGTTTTATTTAAAATTGTTTTTAATACATTTTAAACAATAATTATATTGATAACATTTATTTTTTGGGGAATTATTATTTCAACATCGAATTTTTAAAAAAACTTTTAGAGTTATTTGCCCCTTAGAATCTTCCGATCATTTCATTTTTTTGTTGTTATTATTCTTTAAACAGCTATACAGAAATCGCAAATTTTACGATGTGACCCATCGTTGTTTAATACCTAAAAAAATAGGATCTACTGCCCCCTCTGAATTCCACGATTTACACTTTTCTTTCTTTTTTTTTCACGTTAATCTCATCGATTACAAACTTTAATTTCTAATTTAAAAAAAGGTAAATTTTTACGACGTGACTCAGCGTCTTTTAACCCCTAAAAAATTAGGACCTACGTTTTAACCCCTAAAAAAATTAAGACCTACGTTTAAACAATCTTTATAAATGATATGAAAGAATAATTTCGAAAAAAAGAAAATTAACATTTTAAAGTGGGGGATCACTTTTCTATATAAATTTAACGTAAAAATCAACACCATTTTGACCACAAAGCATTCAACGAGATATATCATCTCTAGCATTTTTTTTTTCAAATTTAGCGATGGAGATGGATGGGGAAAAACATGACAAATACATTTTTTTTTGTTTGGTGGGCGTGGGAATTACATTTGAAACATAAAATAATTATAAATTTAATTAATTTTTATGACACCATTCTGTACTTTCACCTTACACTTTTATAAACAAAATGAACCATAACATATGACAAATTCATTTTTGTTATTTTGGAGGGAGATTACATTAGAAGCATAAAATGATGAAAATTTTAATTTAATTGTTTTGAATTAATTGTTGATAGATCTTCATTTTTTTAGGAGTTCTATCTACTTGGTTATTTTTATTTATTTATTTATTTTTGGGATCACGCGGGCATTCGCTGTTATCTTTAGTGAAACAAAAGTTCTAATGATTTATTTTTAATTATTTATTTTTAGGGTGGGTATTTATAGTACTCAATATCCGGGAAATAGTTACTTCTATCTGTATCCATTCTGCGGAAATATCTGGTGGAGAGGGTATCAGGTACTTCTTCTTTTAAGGAACGATTAAATTTACATGTTTTTATCCGTTCTTTTATTTATGGAATTGTTGTAAGGGTATCCATGTTACCCATGATGAAAATGATTAGTGTAGCAGGTGTGTTCCAAACGGAACTGTATGTAAACCCAGGCAACGCTGGGTACTCATGCTAGTACTATATAAAAATTAGAAAAATTCCAACGCATTTCAAGTAAAAAGATTTTTACGTACTTAAGTGTCATATCGAAATAAGTAAAATCATAAGATTAAGGATCTTTTAAACCCACGCATTTCAGGTACAAAACATTATTACACACTTATCAATTCATCTGTTGCCTTCGTCGAGATTGTTAGGTCGCAGGGTTTTTTTCCATTTCCTTTCCACCTCCGCATTTAAAGTTCGGGGTTCAAGCCTACGCATTTCAGGTACAAAACATTATTACATATATTATTAGTACCAATGTCAATGCATTCGGATAAAGCATTGTTACCGTCTAAAGTGTCATTTCGAAATAAGTACAATGATATGACACATTTGTTGATTAGGGATCCTTTTATACATACGCAGCTCAGGTGAAAACATTATTACCAACTTGCATGTCATGTTGAAATTAGTACAAGTTCGAACGCCTTTCAGGTGTTAAGATTATTACTTACTTAAGCGTCATGACAAAATATGTAAAATCATATAGTGCTTTTGTTGATTAGAAACAGTTAACCATACGCAACTCAGGTGAAAACATTATTACCCACTTACATGTCATATCGAAATTAGTACAAATTCAAACGCCTTTCAGCTGTCAAGATTATTACTTACTTAAGCGTCATGATAAAATATATAAAATCATAGAGTGCTTTTGTTGATTAGAAACATTATTACCTACTTGCATGTTATGTTTAAATTAATACAGATTCCAACGTACTTTAGATTAAAACATTATCCCCTACTTAAGCGTCGTGTCGAAATAAGAAATGTCATTGCGTGCTTCTGTTTATAATTGATGTTTTAAATCTACGAACTTCAAGTGAAAACATTAATGCTTACTTAAATGTCGTGTCAAAATATGTTAAATTGAAAGATACTGTTGTTGATTGAGAGCCTTTAAAACCTACACTTTTCACGTGAAACTATTATTTCCTGCTCAGAAGTAAGGTTGAAATAAGTACAAATCCCAGCGCATTTCAGGTGAAAACATTATTGCATATTTAGATGTCATGTCGAAATATTTACAATTATAAGGTGCTTTTGTTCATTAACGATCTTTTAAACATACACATTTCAGGTGAAAACATCATTATTACTTACATGTCATGTTGAAATTAGTACACGTTTGAATGCATTTCAGGTCAAAACATTATTACTTACTTAAGTCTCATGTCGAAATAAGTAAAATAATCTAGTGCTTTTGTTGATTAGTGATCTTTCAATCTACGTATTTCAGGTCAAAACATTATAACATACAGTTCATCTATATATATAAAAGCGAAAATGTATGCATGTATGTATGTATGTTTTAATGTCTGCTAAAAGCTTTCGATAGACGCGACGAAAATTCACAAACTCGGTATTACATCGAAGCTCCATCTTTTGCTCGAAATATATCGAAAAATTAGCCCAAAACGTTATCCTTTTCACCCAGAAATCGACAATTTTCGATGGGGGGCTGGGTCAACAAAAACGGTCCTCTCGTGACAATGACCGATTCTACGCCTGCATCGGATGACGTCGTGATCTGATTTACTTTAAATAGTTGAAAAACCGAACAAATTTCATGTACGTCACGTTAGCTCAGTTAGTTCATTATCGAAACGTTTTGTGTTCGAATCGTGGTGTTAATTTTTTTTTTTTCGATTTTTTAAATTTAAATATTGAACCAGTGTTATTTAAGCCATTTTTCACGTAACGTTCGTTTTTCTGCTTTTTTTTACTTGGCTTATTCTTAGCGACACCCCAAAACACCCGGTTACCCACCGATTTTTTAAATTTTAATATCGAAGCAGACTTATTTAAGCCATTTTTCACGTGTTCGTTTACTGTTTTCATCGTTCGTTTGCCTTACGTTAGTTTTTTGTGTTTTTTTATTGTTTGATCGCCGCGTAGCGGGGAAAACAGAAACTAGCTTCCGCAACTTGACGTTGTCGCACCTGCTAATTTCAGTTTACAAACGTCAACTTAACACACTTATCAATTCATATGTTGCCTTCGTCGAGATTGTTAGGTAGCAGGGTTTTTTTTCCATTTCCTTTCCACCTCCGCATTTAAAGTTCGGGGTTCAAGCCTACCTTTATGTGGGACTATTTCTTTGTGCCACTGTTTCTAACAAACTACGCAGCATGACCGGGTGGTTATTTGGCCAACATTTCAGGTATGATTTTCTTCTTGCTACACAGACCCTAATGACTAGCCCATCTTCATATCTTCATGACACCGCTTTAAGACATTTACTATAACACGTCTGTCGGTAACACCTCAGTGACCGGCTGATAGTGGTATATTTATACTAAAACTATTTTTTCTTTTACACCTCCAAACAACCGGTCAACGTTTTCTTTTAACAGGGTGGTTTTAGTCTACCCCCTCCCCCCACACACACCTCCAATCATCCGGACAACTCCGGGTACCCCCGCTAGTCTATACATATATAAAAGAGAAAATGTATGTATGTATTTATGTATGTGTGTATGTTTAGATATCTGCTTAAAGCTTTCGACAGACGCGACGAAAATTCACAAACTCGATATCACATCGAAGCTCCATCCTTTGCTGGAAAAATATATAAAAAATTGGCCCAAAACGTTAACGTTTTCACCCAGAAATCGACAATTTTTGACAGGGGTTGGTCAACTAAAACGGTCCTCTCGTGACAATTACCGATTCTACGCATGCATCAGATGACGTCGATACCTGATTTACTTTAAATAGTTGTAAAAGCTAACAAATTTCATGTACGTCGCGTAAGCTGAGTTGGTTAAGGCCTTGGTTCATTATCGAAACGTTTTGTGTTCGAATCGTGGTGTGAGATGTTTTTTTTTAATTTAAATATTGAACCAGTGTTATTTAAGCCATTTTCACGTAACGTTCGTTTTTCTGGGTTTTTTTTTTTTTTGTTTTTTTTTGTTTTTTTTTTTTACTTGGCTTATTCTTAGCGACACTCAAAAACACCCGGGTACCCACCGATTTTTTAAATTTTTAATATCGAAACATGCTTATTCAAGCCATGTTTCACGTGTTCGTTTACTGTTTTCATCGTTCGTTTGCCTTACGTTAGTTTTTTTGTGTTTTTTTATTGTTTGATCGCCGCGTAGCGAGGAAAACAGAAACTGGCTCCCGCAACTTGACGTTGTCGCACCTGCTAACTTCAGTTTATAAACGTCAACAACACACTTATCAATTCATCTGTTCCCTTGACTGAGATGGTTAGGTCACAGGGTTTTTTCCATTTCCTTTCCACCTCCGTGTCAAACGTTCGGGGTTCAAGCCTACCTTTATATTAAAACTATTTTTTTCTTTTACACCTCCAAACAACCGGCCAACGTTTTTTTTTATCTACCCCCTGACTAACACACACCTCCAAACACCCGGGCAACGCCGTGTACCCCCGTTAGTGTTTAAATCAAAGAGTCATTTTGTTTAATAAATATCTTATATACATATGCATTTCAGGTGAAAATGTTATTACCTAATTTCATGTGATTTAAAATTAGAACAAGTTACAACTCATTTCAGGTGAAAACATTATTACTTACTTAAGAGTCATGTCAAGATATGTAAAATCTCACAGTGCATTTGTTGATTAGTTATCTTTTAAATTCACGCATTCCAAGTAAAAAAAAAACTCCCTAAATACATGTTATGTGTAAATTAGTACAAATTCTAACGCGTTGCGTGTGAAAAACTTATTACTTGCTGAAGTTTCATGTAAAAGTACGTAAAATAATTACTTTCTCACAGGTCATGTATAAATTAAAGCACATCTCAACGTATTTCAGGTGGAAACATTATAAACTACTTTAGTATCATGTTGAAATAAGTAAAATAATATAGTCCTTTTGTTGAGTTGGGATTTTTTAAACCTACGCATATCAGGTGAAAACATTATCACTTACATTTCATGTTGAAATTAGTAGAAGGCACCTAGTACAATGCAGTTTTCTGTAAATACAGAAAACTACACCTTACATATACGAATAATCCAAGATATCTTTTTTTTTTAATTACATTTTCACCCCAAACAAGGCAAATTGCCACTTTGGTGTAGGGGGCTACTATCAGGGGCAACAACTACTGGGGTACTATGTAGGGATTTGGGCAGCAAGGTGTCGGTTCACGTTACACTTGAACTTCTGCACGTCAGTACTGTTGGGTAAGCAGGGACCTGGAATGGAATTCCAGAGTCTAGCGGTTCTGGGGAAGAAACTATTGGAGTAAAAAGATCTTTTACATCTAGGGATCTCTACAGTGTGGGGGTGGGATTTAGCAGCCTGTCGGGTTTGTCGAGGGTGCTCACGTCGTGGGGGCACAAGTGATTGCAGTTCGTCAGAGCATTCACCACTAAAATACTTGTAGAAAAGGCAGAGGGATGCAACATTTCGTCGATGGGACAGAGGCTGAAGCTTGAAATAGTAAACAACTTAGGGCCGTCAGAATTTACACAAAATCGATCTGACTTAATATCACGCGTGTATCATGTAGATCTCCATGAACTTTTGAAAGACATTAAAGACAGACATTTACTTGGGATTCTGTTTGCAAATGTTTATGTTATTGAATTTCAAAAATAAGGCTAACACACTGTCACCTGATCATAATGTTGCGAGATCAGGATCAGACCAGAGCAAATAGATTTCGATTGTGTCAGAAGAGATACCAGGATCTGAAGATTAAGAGATCCGTGAATTAGTAAATTCCTTAATGGTACATAGTCCAACCATCTTGTAATTGTTTAATTATGTCATAAGAAATTTGTTATTGATGTGTGTTTAAAAAAATTCAACTTCTATGGAATTTCCACACGCTCTTCTAGTATATATACAGTTTATTAAATATTTATCTGGTGAATCTTCAAGATGATGAAACGCGGTAATATTTATGCAGTTTAAATGCTATATATATTTTCTTAACTTATGCCTAGATCTACTTGCATTTTTAGCACTCAAGTAAATATTGAAAATAGATACATACAATTTATGTAAATACGTGTAATATATATATATATATATATATATATATATATATATAGTCGTATGTGTATAGATCGAGATGTCATTGTGTTTATTTAATAATTATTCTTCTGCCTTTATCCTTCAATATTTATTTTAGATTTGCTCAATGAGAGTATAAGTTTGACTTTTCTAAACAAAGGAAATGAAACTCAAAAGTTATGCCTTGAATTATCAACGTGGTCCGTGGTATCGACAGGCAGCGCTTAATTCACTTTCCGTTTTTCCCTCTTTTACGAGATTAATTTTCCATAACGTACAATAGCTGATACGCATATATATATATATATATATATATATATATATATATATATATATATACATATATATATATATATACATATGCATATATATATATGTATACACACACACACACACACACACACACACACACACACACACATATATATATATATATATATATATATATATATATATATATATATATATATATATATATATATGCTTATGCTTATTATCTTAATGAATATGTGAAGCGTGCAACCCCTGGTTTTAATGGATTCCATTTTCCTTTGAAACTTTTCTCGTATTATTTAAAATGTCAGCCTAATTTCCTTTCCGTTCTTAATGTAAACTTCAATGCAATAAATTTACTGAATTGAAGCCATAATTATTTGATGATTTGAATACAGTCTTAAACGAAAAATTTATATTGTAATAAGTGTATCTACAGCAGATGTGTAAACTGTAATATTTCACAATATTAGCGAATCTCTAGACAGCGAATATCTCGACAGAGGCTTCGTTTCTAGGACAATTGATTTTGACATACCAAAGGTCTCTGATCCCCGTCTGGCATCAATTGAACTGA
Organism: Euprymna scolopes; assembly: GCF_053919585.1. Classification (NCBI taxonomy): domain Eukaryota; kingdom Metazoa; phylum Mollusca; class Cephalopoda; order Sepiida; family Sepiolidae; genus Euprymna; species Euprymna scolopes. The sequence continues at coordinate 12,414,906 of NC_136498.1, forward strand.
ATGGCTGTAGTCTTGAAGGGGCCCCATGTTTTCAAAAGCTTCTTTGTCTGACTTTTACTCTTGATCTGAAATGAAACACGTAAATCAAATCCGTTGCCAAAGTCGCTGGAAAAAGTGTGGGGGTCATTCTACCACGCAAGTAGATATCTCATTATTGATGAAATTCCCTACCTGTGTAAGAGATAGGTACGTCCTAGGATGGAGTACTGTTACCACATCTTAGCAGTAGCTGCTAATAGAACTAATCATGTCTTGACATGGTTCAAAATAAACTTCGTAGCCTAGTAGGGGATGCCCTTTCCTCTTTCCTGCAACCTCCTTTCCACAGAAGAAACGTTGCGAGTCTGGCTCTGCTCTATCTTTATTTTGATGGCAAGTGCTCATTTGAGCCCCAATCTATGGTTCCGCTCTTGCTTAACTGTTACGAAAAACACTTGCCTCGCTTAAACCACTTTCAATAATTTCCCCCACTCTTTATGTGTGCTTAAACATAAACGTGAATTTCATGTACAAAGCGTATGGTCGACTTCAAGTCCAACGTAAACAAATTCTTGATGAGCTATCATCTTAAGTAATACAATTTACCAAATGTCCACTACTAGAGATTACTACGATATTGTCTCAATGACTACCATACATTCATAAATCTTTATCCTGGATGGGCCCCCGTGCCTTGATAAGGGGTGACGCTTAAGTAAAAAAAAAGCCTTGCAGGCCGGCTCTCATAAAGACAAGTACAATGGTATAGTTTACTAAACAGGTATTACCAAATGTTTATTACGAAATAAACGTCATGATTTGGGGACCATAACTGCTAATTATTGCTATCCAGTAACGTGTTAGATATAACTATACGTATATTTTTCGAAAAAAATCTATTATTCCAGAAATTTTATCAGCTTACCCTACAATAGTTAAACGTAACTTACAAACATTTTCATACGTATTTCTGTATTTTATGCTTGTCTCGAATTTTGTAAAACGTGTTAATATTTAAGCTCTAAGTCTTCTCATCACAACCTTACAATAATGAAGAATATGTATCTGTCAATATTATTTGTATATAGATTAACTGATTCGATTTATTTTTTTTTTTACCAGAAGGAAAATTAAACTTTATTCTAGAAATATCTGTATTAGTCTATAATTAACCATAAAAATTCGGGTGTATCCCAAATATTACACTTATTTAACGTATAATGATGCATTGATGTATCAGCTTTTAACATACTTTGAAAATATGATGTAAAAATGTACAATAAATTACATCAGTTATTCAATATATGTCTTTTGGCAAGTGGTCCTTATAACAAACTAGCAGGGATACCCGACGTTGCCAGGGATTGAATGATGATCAACAAATATTTTAAACTTCTATATTTTTATTGTCATCGAAATCCGTGAAATTGTTCAGAAGGAAACTTCACAGGCCTCCATGCAATAACTTAGTCCAAAATATGTTATTCTACATTGCACTCTAGGGAACCTACTGATTCTTTTATAAAATTATTTCATATAAACATACACAGAGACAATTTGCATCAGCATAATTGTAGAGATATACATATTGACATGGAAACGATACTAAACCTATGCGGCTTTAACAGGCTTCCTCCAAAGGAGGAAGTTCCATGGGAGCATGAAATTCACAAGCGGTCCCCAGTCGCATGTATATCCTTGTCAGTAGAGATGACGACGTTAGATGTTTGCAACTCTTGCAGGGGCATACGTCAACCTGGAATTACCAAATTAGTCACCCATGTGACCGGGTTCAACGTTGCGTAACTTCAGTGATCTAACGGTAAAAATTAGAATATCTTTGAAATATTACACCATATTAAAGCCACCGGATAAACAAAAGAAATTGAATCAAGTAATCAGTAAAACCAAAGGAAAATAAATTATGAGTAAATAAATAAAAAATTAAAAAATAGCAAGAAAATAAAGAAAAGAAAATTTAAATAATACGAAAATATAATCAATTAGAAATAAAATGACATTTCAAAAACCATAGAAAGCAACCCTTGAATAATTATTAAGATGATGTGCATATATATATATATATATATATATATATATATATATATATATATATATATATATATATGTGTGTGTGTATGTGTAGTTTTTGTTGTTGATTTTTTAAACGATATTAAGGTTAACGTCTCCGCCTCAGAGATCCAGTGGTTTTCTTAGAATATCACCCACTTTTTATTTGGACTTATATATATATATATATATATATATATATATATATATATATATGATTTCGAATCTCGCTAGATTCACCCACTCTGATGAGTCGAAAACGACGAAAAACGTCTCAGTGGATAATCATATTTTCAAAATTATATTTTAAAAACAATATATATATATGTGTGTGTGTGTGTGTGTGTGTGTGTGTGTGTGTGTGTGTGTGTGTGTGTGTGTGTGCGCGTGTGTGTGCGTGTGTAAAAAAATGAAAAAAGTTTACATTCAAAATATCAGTTTATTGCTCCAAGTACGTTGATATTCACAATTCTTGACAGCATCTGATTCGTAGCATAAAATTATTCATTTCATTATTATATCAGTATATCAAGTATTCTATTTTTGCCTTCAACTCATCAGAAGAAATAGCACTTATCAACCAAAAAAAAGAACATAAATGCACATGGGCATGGCTACAAAATCCGAAAATTGTAGGAGAAGTTGCAATTACCTTTCACTTTTTTGTTTTTTATTACGCCATTTGTCTATGCTCATTTTTATATGATCTGTAATTACATTGAGCTTCATAAATAAAGAGTTGGTATAAATAAACAGTGAAATATAATTGAAAAACATATTTCCACAGAAAAATATATATATATATATATATATATATATTTCTCACAGAAGAGATGTTGCGTGTTTGTCTCCGCTTTATCGTTATTTTCATGGCAGGTGCTCGGCTGAGCTCCATTCTATGCCTCCCCTCGCCAAACTTTCACAAGAAACACCCGTCTAGCAGAAAACACTATCAGTAGTTTTCCCCACTCTTTATCTGTGCCTAAACCTAAGCGTAGATTACGAGAAAAGTTTCTCTCTTAGAACTGCGCGTCTATGGAATTGTTTTCCGTTTTCCAGCTGACTACAATATGGTTGTCTTCAAGTCTAACGTAAACAAGTTTTTGATGAGCCGTTCCATATAAGTTAACAAATTTACCGAATCTCCATTACTAACGGTTACTATGTTGTCTAATTTCTACTGTACACTCTTTAACCCTTAAAAGTGGCCATCTTGGTCTTGATAAGTGGTGATGCCTATGTAAAAAAAGAAAGAAAAAAAAAAAAATATATATATATATATGCGTATCAGCTATTGTGTTATGGAAAATTAAACTCGGAAAAAAGAGGAGAAAGAAAAAGAAAATGAGATGATGCCTGTCAATTCCACGGATTATGTTGATTATTTGAGGCATAACTTTGGAGTTTCATTTCCTTTGTTTAGAAAAGTCAAACTTAGAATCTCATTGACCAAATCAAAGATAAATATAGAAATATGAAAGCAGGCCAATAATTTTCAAATAAAACATTGACACCTCGATCTAGATAAGATTCGTCAAACAAATATTTTATAAATTTGTTGTCTGTATATATACGTAAACATATATATATATATATATATATATATATATATTATATATATATATATATATATATATATATATATATATATATATATATACTAGCAGGGGTACCCGGCGTTGCTCGGATGTTTCGAGGTGTGTGCGGTTTTGAGTAAATCAAAACAAAAGAATAAAAAAAATCGTTGCCCGGGTGTTTGTTTCCGGGGTGGGGATTGTTTAAAAAAAAGTGATGTTAGGTAAGTAGGAAGGATCAAACCCGGAGTATTGGGGCGAAGTTGGAAAATTAAGTGTGAATAAAAAAAACATGCGATGTTAACAACTCGGCCACCAAGAAATCCATTTTAGGTGTTTATGAAAAAAAAAAAAGACTACGGTAGGTCAGCGCGAATGTGAAAATATAATGTGAATTGTCTGGCATGCTAACCACTATGCCACGGAGCACTGCAACTGAGTTTAGTGATTTTAAGTAACTTAACATGAAAGAAGTGAACGGTTGTATTAAATTAAATTTTGAATAGAAAAAGGTACACATTCTATAATGAAAAAGATTAGAAACTTACCATAAGAATTTCCTATCAGAGTTTTAAAACATTGACCTGACAGGAATATGGGTGAAGTGTGGACAATACTTATGAGACTGCCATGCTGATAATTCACAGTAAAAAATAACTATAAATAATAATAGAAGGGAGAATTGGCTTTCCTATTTGTATAAAGCTCTTGGATACACAATGTTTTATGTTTTACCCTCTGGTGCTAATATATATAGATTGTGTGGGGAACCTACCCGTGAACATCCTACATAAAACTGTCCGTGACTAAAGCAAGAAGAAGCTAAGTTCAGACCAACCACTGCCAAGGTTTGTCCTTGCGACTTATTTATTGTCATGGCAAAACATAATTTTATTGGGAACTGAAGCCTTTTAAATGGAATTGTTGAATCTGATGGAATAATTGGTATTCTAGGAAGAAATGTCAATTCGCCTGTAGCTACACCAGTCAATATGACTGCTTCTATCACATGAGGTTGCATTCGTGTTACACATAATCTTGTTCCATTGCATAGTCGTGGAGCATCAAGGTTTCTGAGTAACACAATTGGACATCCAGATTTTAGTTTTAATTTGTGTGGTGGCATACCAGGTAATTGCAAGGAATTTAAAAATTCTGTAGGGTACTGTACAGCATGGTAATTATCTACAGTAGAATCTAGAGAAGTGTAAATTTGTTCCTCACCTGGAATTTCATCAAGCAGTTGGTCATTGATGATGTGTACCATATCATTTTTTGGAGCTAAAATTGATTGCTCTTTCTGTTAGCCATTGAGGATTAGTATAATTTGCAGCTATATTTGGGTAAACTTTGTTACAAAGTTCTGCGAGTGAGGAAACAATTGATCCAATACTTGAAGTAATTACAATTTTACCATGTTTGTCTGTTGGAATTTTGCCATCTCCAATTTGTAGAAGTATGGAAGCAAATTTATCAGCCAACGGGTCACTATTAAGATGGACACGCATGTTTTTAGATAAGGTTACAGTCTTGATGTACTTCCACAAATATGACAATTTAATGCAAGCATCGAGCTCATCAGCAGGACTTCCACGTGGAACAATAGGAAGCGTTTGTCGGAAGTCACCAGATAATAAAAGTGTGATGCCACCCATGACAACATCACGTGACTTGAGATCACGCAATGTTTTATCTAGAGCTTCAAATGCTTTTTTATGTGCCATTGTACATTCATCCCATATGATCAAGGAACAATTCTGTAAAGTTTTAGCTGAATCTGATCCTCGTTCTATATGGCAAATTGGAATAGAATCTTTTATTAATGATAATGGCAATTTGAATGTGGAGTGAGCTGTTCTACCACCAGGAAGAAGGGTTGCTGCAATACCTGATGAGGCCACAGCTACAGCTATTTTTCCTTCTGACCTTACTTTTGCAAGAATTAACTTAGTAACAAATGTCTTTCCTGTTCCTCCTGGTGCATCAAGGAATATAAGGCCACCTTGCTGATCTTCAACAGTATTAACTACAGTTCAAAAAAACATGAATTTGCTCACTATTTAATTTTGCAATACCGTCCCGAACAATTGATGCTTGCTCATGTGGTTGATAGCTAATTTCACGTGTCCAAGCAGTAACAATAGGATGTGTATTAGATCTATCAGGTGAGGTAAGACCCAAATCTGTCAGTGTTTTACCATTCATCTTATATGTAATATCTTCAATATGAACCAGAGCAGTATTAAAGATTTTGTCTGTAAAAGTTATACCAGCCCCAGGATGTTGATTGCGTTCCCTAAGGAAATCTTCACTTAATGCTTCTTTGTGTGTATGCCAAAGTCGTGTTGGATAAGATACTGCACAGGTAGTTAACATGATAGCAAACAAATGCCTCAAATTATGTGCCAAGGCAGATGTAGATGCTTCCTGTAATGTAGCATCCGAGTGGTTATCATCATCAAGCAGTCCATGTGCAGCACATGCATCTCTGAATGTATTCATAATTTGACCATTAATATTTTTTAGATCATTAAAGTTCTGTGGACCTCTAACATGATGTAGAAGCAGTCTCAAACAGAAGCATTCAAAATGATTTGGATGCACGCTGTATACCCTGGCCAAAACTTCAGTTTTTTTAACACACGGGTAGCCTTGAACTGACCTACCCTGTAAGTGTCGCTTGAATATTTTATTATGAGTGTCCCATGTATAATAAGCGGGAATTTCAGCATACAGAAGTGTACGTGCGAAAGCGTCTGTTTTACACAAATTGAAAAACGCTGTTAAAGTAGTTGGAGGTGGATGTGCAACTCTATCAGCTGCGTTATTTTCAGTGAAGTAAACCCGCTGTCCATTTTCTAGATGCACTGCGAGGTGAATAACTGTGGGATGATGCGCATGTATGTGGAAGTTAAGTATTCTCCAAATGGCTTCATTAGTGGAAATATAACGGCCGGTTTCAAATCTCTTAACTTCATCATGAGCATTATTTTCCAATGTGAAGACAGCTTGATCACTGCCTTTATTTACATATTTACAAATGTACTTAATTGATTTTACACTATTACAATATTCGACATTGATATGTGCATTAAAAATCTTACAAAGGGGTTTATTGTATGGTACAACCCATCGGTTGTCTACATGAAACGTTGCATTCCCAGGGAGGGTAACTGTTGTTTCAAAGCCTCCAGCATCAGTAGGCAATCGTCGATATAATGGGTAACCATTTTGATCTGACCGAGTTTCATTTAAAAATTTCTTTGGATATCTCTTAGAGCATTTTCCTTCTTTGAGACATGGTGCAGAGCTGTTTAATGTTCCACATGGTCCATGAATCATGTTGTGCCTAATGATATCATGTAAAACTGGATCTGTTACAGGATCAGGAATTTCTGCACTGATAACAGAGTCTATGTCAGAGGATCTCAATTTTTGCTGAAGCCAAACCAGAAAATGAGCATGTGGCAATCCTCTTTTCTGCCACTCAACAGTGTACATATATGCTACAACTACTCCGAAAATGTTTCCTTTTGTAAGTAAATCCATAAGGACACGTAGCTTTAGATGAAAAACTCTTGCTATGAGGTCATGCCGATCATGTGGTTGTTGATATGGAAGGAGTTCATTCACAATCTCTGGCCATTTGGGATTGCAGGTAAAAGTTATAAATAAATCAGCAGTTCCATGTTTTCTCACATAGACCAATGCATCTTGTGTGCGTTCATGCATATATCGTGGTCCCCCAGTAAATGTTGCTGGTAGTATGGTCAAACGGCCCACATTTTCAATGTTGCCATCAATATTTACAGAATCTCTTAAGTGAATGTAATCAGCAACTCTTAGCTCCCTCTGATGAGTTTTAATGTAGATAAACCTCTCATGCTCTATTTTAGCATACATGTCAACTATGTATTGTTGGAATAGGTTCCTACATTTAATCAGAATATTAAAACTGTCGTCACGGACCATAATTCGGAATGCGTAGAAAGCATTAGCTGATATTTTTTTCCTATTACTAACTCTTTATTTTGAGGATTTGTCTGCCATACAAAGAAATTATAACCTTCTTGACCTGTCCAATGAATGATTGGGTACTGTAAAGCATCATATGTCCAATGTGTTACAGCAATACGCTGTAGTTGATGGTTTCTGCGATGCAAGATGATATCTCGCTGATGAAATTCTTGACCGACTATTACAACAGCAACCTCAGGTGCATCTGGAACATTGAAACAACGTTTATGTTCTTGTCTTGGAGTTTTATCAGCATGTATAACTATTTTGAAATCATCACATGGAGCATGCTCCATAGCCATCTTGAAGTTTTTGATAAAGTTATTTTCTCGGTGAAGCATATTTTGCAAATCAAGAACAATGTCAAACTTTGTTTTGGGAGCATAATTACATCTTGTCGTAGCTTCTTGCTGATCATCATCCATGAAATATATTTGAAGATAGTGTGGATTTCCAGTATCGATGGGAAGCAAAGAGCCAAGTCTATGAGAAATCTGCCCACAAACTTTAAATGTCGGCATGTAGGCTCCTTCACGTATTTGTTCAGCGCCGAAGCTTGTCATACTGAAGCAGTTATTGTAACTCCGGATGTTGTTCAAGAAATGTGTTGAGTTAATTGAATTGTTATCAATAAGTGAGCGTAATGGTTCAGGAGGTATACCTAAATCTGGAAGAATAACTTTTCCACCAGAACAACAGATACCTGGTGATTCCCGATTCCATTTCTTTGCTTTGCATTGTCTGCAAGGTGTCCCATTACTCAATGTGCCAATTTGAACATCTGAGCGTAATTGATAAGTACGTGTAGCCTCATATGTACGTCCTTCGCGCAACCAGAAAGATGATTTAGGAGCAGTTGTGCGTAATGTGTGTCTCTGCATTGCTTCTAATATAGCCTGTTTGTTTTGCGCAACCCTATGTTCCACATATGTGTTTATATCCGTAGGTTGCGACTGGTCCGCCTCATATAAGTCTGGGTCAAAAGTAACTTGATGTGACCCATAGTCCTGATTTGCATTTTCGTTCAAGGAAGTACCAGAAGTGTCTTCCTGAGACTGTTCATAATGTTCCCATTGTCGACTTCTTTTTCTGGTTGCAACTGCTGTTGTATTACGACTAAGGGAAGACTTTTTTGGTGGCATATTTTATAAAAGATTGTATTGTGTAAAAAGTGAAAAATTGTTATATACTCAACTAATGATCTCTATGGTCTTGATGTTTGACTTTTGATATTTGATTGCCTTTTCAACTGAAAAAGAAAAAACTGACAGAATTCAGTTTATGTTTTTATTGCCCCCCCCTCTTCTACCGACGAAATAAATAAATTCAAAGTTTCCATTAATGAACAAAATGTATGAGTCTACCACATTATGAATCGATGTAGATAATATATGAGGGGAGTAAAGTTTATGTAAATGCAAACATCGGACTGTATTTTGCAAACGAAATAAACCGGTAATGATGTATATTTATTTGTTATTTATTGCGGACAAAAATGGAAATAATCATAGTTCTTGTAGTGGCCAATTTTTGTTGAAAAAAAACATTGCTGTGGATGTTTCCAATACCCCGGTTTTGGGGAAGTTATAATCGCCCCCCCCCAGCAAACAGAAGGACCAAAATATGTAAACTGTGCAAAACTGGGCGGGCAAAAATGAGGGACTTAGTTGTGCAAGCCGATTTATCCTAAATTTTTTGTAGGTTTCTTATGAGTTTTCTATTGTATTCGAAAGAGTAAGGAGTAAGCTTAATGTGCCTAAGGGGGAAAAGTATTTGTACACGTGAAAAATAAAGTTTTCTGGGTATTTCCGAGTTAATTAGTAAAGTGAAGTATTTGTACAGGTGAAAAATAAAGTTTTCTGTGTCTATTTCCGAGTTAATTAGTAAAGTGAAGTGCTAAGACATTGTAAAAAAAAAAACACCTTGTTAGTACAAAACATGAATTAATTAGAGCCAAACCGAATGATATTGCCGTTTGCAAAAAACAACAAAGTAAAATTTCGTACATGACGCAATGGAATGTGTGTGTTAAAATTATTGGTAGATATCCCCCCCAAAAAAGGAAGTAAATAAAGAACGATATAAAAAGTGGAGAAAGAGAGGTTCTACTGCAAACCGGAAAGAATAAAAATGCAACAATATTGAATAACCCCAAGAATCGTACGCTGAAAAATGTAAGTATGTGTATTTCATGTTAGTATTAAAATTTATAGTTTTTATTTATGTAGTTTGGTAGGGTAAAGTAATTACCCAGATATAGTTTTTGTATTATCTCCTGGTGTTATTGTTATTATTATTATTATTATTTTTCTTACGTAATTGTGTATTTGTTTTGGTTTATTGGTTGTTGTTGTTGTTGTTTTATTATTTAGGTATATTTTATTTTGTGTAAGCGATCCGTTGCAGACGATGTGTTTTTGAAGTAAACCTGTTTGTCAGCATTGTGGTCGTAGTCGGTTTCTTCCCATTCGAATGTCGTCTGCTGACATTCAGATAGGCTTTGTATCGATGGTTTAATGAAACTTCCACCAAGGGAAAAAAGTGATAAATTGCAAAAAAATAATAAATAAATAACCACTGATGTAATAAGTCACCCGTCCCCTGAGTATGAATTCCGAAATTAGTGGAAACATAGCATAATATAAAAGTAAAAAAATTAAAAAAAAAGAAGTATTATCGTCTGACAGCGAGGAATGCGGGTATCGCCCGATCCGTCGCCCGATCCATGGCTAACGTGTAGTAACGTAAACCGGCCCCCAAGAAAAAGAACAAAAAGGGAAGTCCATGTACGTGAATATCGCCGCATATAAAACTCTATTTACCTGAATGTCGTCTGGTAAGTGGTACGGTGAAAAAGTAAACGAACGTGGCTCAAATAGTGTTTGATACACAAGTAAGAGTCGTAGAGTCGTAGAGTGATAGAGTGTAAGTAAAACCTGGAATATCAGGTTGTTTCGTTTCGTTTTAACAATGGAAAGAGCAGAAAAAGGAAAGAAAAGAAAGAAAGAAGGAAAGACCGAAAGGAAAGATTATAAAGGAAGTTTGGTAAGAAAAAGCTTTACAAAAGTGAAATATCGTGTAGACTGAAAACATAGGAAAGTAGTCCCCCCACCACCATCAGCACAACAAAAGAAAATGAAACTGAAAATGTAACGATGTTAAACATGCCGTCCCGTAAATCGCAGTTCTGATTTTTAGAAAACCCTACCAACGCGAGTCTAAAGTTAATGGAAGTCGAGTAATCGAAGTAATGTGTTCGGTAATGCAATTCAAGATAACGTATAGCGTTTAGTTTGTGTTTATGTTTAAGGAAAGAAAGAGAAACATAGGGAAGTACCCCCACCACCACCATCACCATCACCATCACCATCACCAAAAAAGCGAAAAAGACAACGAAAGGTAAGAAAGAAAGAAAGAAAGAAAAAAAGAACGAAAGGAAAGAGCAAAACGGAAGTTGTGTTTGTGAAAGTAAGTTTGGTGCGTTTCACGTAAATGTCAATCCAGGTTTTCATAAAACTCTAACCACGCGGGTTATAACGAAATCGAAGTAATGTAATTGTGAATTCAATTCCATGTAACGGATTGTGTTCTGTTTTAATCTAATTTTATTATAATAAATGCTTTATAAATTGTGTTTATGTTTTATGCTAACCAATGGCAAAGTAAGCGTGGTTCGTTTCAGCGTAAGTCCAGTCCAGTTTTTAGATAAATTCTAACCGGTGGTCGGTTTTAAATGTCTCCTGTGAACGGTCTGGAACGGTGTAAGTGAGTGGCGGTGGAAGGATGAATTTATTAGAGAGAGTATACTTTACTACTTCCATTAAATGTAACCGATTTTTACAGTGGACTCTCACCAGACAGAATATAGGAAACTCTGATCAGCGAGATACTGGATAGGTAATAAGCCTATAACATACGGCAGATGTCGTGATTCAGTTTGTGAATGATACGGCTGCACCAAATGTATACAGGTGCAGTCCTATAAAGGTCCAAGTCGGAGGGGAAAAAATGAGTTCATTTTATATATATATATATATATATATATATATATATATATAATAGGAGCTTTGTGCGTGTGTCTGGGTTCCTTCCTTATGGACTCCAAAACGGTTGACCCGAGTTTTTGATATTTTATACACTAATTCTGTATGTGCATGACACTGTTCTCAAGTAAGTCTTCGATAATTATCGATGTTCGATAATCGAAATAATCCAATGAAAGAAGGCGATTTTGACCACAGTTAACAATTTAAACAGCCAAACACTACAAGTGCATTTATAACGTTTTATTATCACAAAAACCGAAAGTCTCGACATATAAAATTAACAGTAGGGTCTTTGATGTGACAGGGACGCGTTCGAAATGATTGTTTTCATTTAAAGCACAATTGCACCTTGGTTCTTAACTTTTTACTTTTAAATTAACATTCCAGCTTTTATCACCGAACAACCAGTAAGACCAGTGAAATGAACAGTATGTTCTTTGATAAGACATGAACGCGTTCTAAATGACGTTTCTGTTTAGAGCACAATTGGACCATGTTACTTGACTTGTATTTTAAACTATTTCGAGCCATTATATATAAGGATAAGTTTATGAAATCAATAGTAGTTTCTCCACAGTGCAATGTATACAACAATGTATTGTGAATTAAGTCACTACGAACGGCATGCGAAGCTTTCTTCTTGTGTACCGCGATGGGTTCCCAACTAGAGCAGGCAAGAATCAATGTAATTTAAAAATTGGGAGATTTTACCGATTTCGATAACAATAAAAATACGGGTGTGTGAAATATTCGTTGATCAGCATTCAATCCCGGGTAATGTCTGGTCACTCTGCTAGTATAAACAAACACACACATACACACACGCACACACGCACACACATTTTCTCTATGCAGGGCGTTTTAATTGGAGCGAACCGCAGCAACTCGTAATCTATTAGTTTCTAATCTTTATTTCTCAGTTTCGTTTCTATTTGGTTTGGAGGAATCTTCCCTCATTTCGCCAGTCATCAGTTCATACTAGACATAATTCGAGATTCGAATCCGGCCTTCCACGATTACTTGAACAACAAAGCTGCTACTCTGAGTGGAAGAAACATTGTTTTTTTTTTTTTCGTTGTATTAATTTCTTTACATTGTAGAATACTGATAACAAAAAGGACTCCATTATTGGCATTTGATGAGGTCAATTACTTACACTGATACGATAGGCGGGAAGTTAGAACTGCCGACTATTAACCTGGTGGTTGTAGTTTCAATCCCTTATTAGGGATGGGCATTAGCTAGCTGCACTGATGAGCTGTGATAAATCAGAATAGTACTTAAAAAACTACTATTTAGAATGGAATTAATATCGGTTTTAAATTAAATTAATTTCTTTACATTTTAGAATATTGATAACAAAAATACCTAATTCTTTACAGAAGCGCATAGAAAACTGTAAATCCTGCAGAATGCTGAACACATTATGTATTCAAATGTATTATCACCTTAAACTTAGTCGAAAAAGAACTGATAACAGACTACTTTAAGCATTTCGCCAGTTTCGATATTTACCTGACTTCTCACGCTTTATTACAATATAATATAAATGCGAAATATTTTCGAAGGACACGCTACATATATAATATAGTCTATTCTTTACTCGTCGGCACATTGAAAAGTGTTACTGCAGAAATGAAGAAATCAAACAGAAAGTCCTTTTATATAGATTTTTCTTTAGAAATTACGACAATATCCATATATATAATAAAAACGTCGCAGTTTTTTCCATCTGGAACAAAATACCGTAGGTATACAACAAATGCCACATACAAATTTCTTATTAGTTACTAACTTACGTAACTTTATAAAGACTTTTCTTACACATTCAGGTGTTAAAATAAAATCCTAGATTCTATCCACGGAGCTACACTAGCACTATTGCATTAACCTCTATCGGAAGTAGTTCTGATTTCCCCCTATTGCTGAAGTCCTCCTACCGGTCCCGAAAAACACCGCAGTGATTTATACACATTGTGTGCATATTGTGGTTACACCCTTTGCAACTGATTTTATTGGCTTAGATTAGACCCATCCCTTATTCCAGATTACAATTCTATAAACTTAAACGAACACGGAAGCCGTTATGAAGCCGTTATCCAAATTGGCGTCTGCCGATATAGGAGGCCAGCGTTTAACATTAAATAAAGCGATTACTGAACCGCACAGAGATATTTGCTTCTCACTCCCCCCTCTCTCCATCTCTATTTCTCCCTCTCGTTCTAAATGTGTTTAAAAGAGAGAAAGAGAAAGAGAGAGAGAGAAAGTGAGAGAGATATGGACAAAGATAGAGACAGAGCCGGAGAGAGAGAGGGGGAGAGCGAGAGTTATATCTGTTTTGTTTACATTCGGACACTATCGAAACGAGAAAGAGACAGAAAGATACTGAGAAAGACACTGAGAAAGAGAGAGAGAAAGGGAGAGATAAAACTAATTGGAGAAAGGTCAGCTGATGGTCTACTTGTGATGCATGTCTGAAGCTCTGCATAACCTCTTGTTTAGCTCCCCCTTACCGAAACTCTTTAAAAAAATATGACGACAGTACAATCTAAAAATAAGCTTAAACCAGGATTAGGGACAAACAAATTCAACTTGCCTCCTCCCTTGAGGCTCTCATTCACAAATATCCGTGGGCTTAGAACTAACTTAGCTGATGTTGAAGCATTTCTCTTAACAAATACCCCGGATATCTTAGCACTAAGTGAGACTAACCTACACTCCTCCATTCCCTCTAACCACTTTAACATGCCTGGATATCTCCCACTCTGCCGTAAGGACTCTGACAGACATATGCACGGACTTGGAGTTTACATTCGTAATACCCTTCCCTTGACTAGAGAAACAAACCTAGAAACAGATGATCAAGCCTTTATGTGCTTTAGACTAAACATGCAACACAATATTAGCTACTATTATTTTCTCTACCGCTCTCCCTCGACTCAGGACTGCTCCATAATAAACAAAGTATCTGACAGCATAGACACGGCACTGTCCCTCGACACTAGCGCACAAATACATGTGTTTGGTGACTTTAATGTCCACCACAAAAACTGGCTTGGATTCTCTACTCACACAGATGCAGCGGGCAGCATAACCCATAGCTTCGCTATATCTCACTCCCTATCACAAATTGTTACGTTTCCAACCCGTTTCCCTGACCAGGAAGAACAACACGCATCACTTCTAGATCTGTTTTTGACCACAGTTCCCGATGACTGCATAACGAAGGCCCACAGCCCACTCGGGAACGCTGATCATGCAGTGATAATGGTTGAAATCGCCCTAAACTCTAGACCCAAAACTGAAGAGCCAGTGCTCAAAACAACGAGATATTATAATAAGGCTGACTGGGAAGCCATCAGGGAACTAATTAGAGATGCTCCATGGAAAAATATTTTCTCTCTCCCTGCTGAACAATGTGCAAACGAGACCACTGACTGGTTCAAAACTGCAATCGAAGCGCATGTTCCCATGCGGAAATTTTATAGTAAGCCCCACTCTCCCCAATGGTTTACGTCGACTTGTGCAACTGCCATTGCTCAAAAGCAGCATGCATACCGTAGGTTTAACCGACATAAGTCCAGTTCAAACAGACTGAAGTATATAGAAGCTAGAAATAACGTTAAGAAAGAAATAGCGACAGCTAAGAGAGAATTTACGGAAACCACTAAAAAGCGCATCGAAGCACAAAAACTAGGAACTGGAGACTTCTGGAAAATCTACAACAGTGTAGTAAATAATGGGCAATCAACAATTCCCCCACTAACCAACAATCACGAGGTTGTCTCCTCAGCAACCGAGAAGGCTAACATGCTTGCCAGTCGGTTTGCCTCAAACTCCACACTGGACCCTTCCAACCACCCCCTACCTGACTTTCCTATGCGGACAGACGCCATACTAGACGATCTGAAAACCACCCCTGCTCAGGTGCATGCTATCATAAAAAATCCTGACACCTTAAAAGCATGTGGACCCGATCTTATCCCAGCTGTGCTATTAAAAAAGTGCTCAGCCGAAGTAGCTCCAGTTCTCTCCAAACTCTACAACAAATGCCTTAATGAAGCTTGCTTTCCGGGCTGTTGGAAAACTGCTTCTGTTGTACCAGTATTCAAGAATTCTGGCGAAAGGACAGACCCATCAAATTATCGCCCCATTAGCCTCCTCCCACTTTTTGCCAAAATATTTGAGACCATAATTAACCATGCTCTAGTCCATCATCTTACAGATGCTAAACTACTGACTGACAAACAATATGGATTTAGACAAGCCCGTTCCACAGCAGACATCCTAACTGTGATCTCTGAACGTATATACCATTCACTGGACAAAGCGGGGGAGGGCAGAGCGGTAGCTTTGGATATATCTAAGGCTTTTGACAGGGTATGGCATGAGGGTCTCCTCAGTAAAATCAGATCATAAGGTATCACTGGTAGAATACTTAACATAATTAAATCCTTCTTAGATAAGAGAAAAATCCAGGTTGTCCTCGACGGTCGTACATCAAAACAATATGATATAAATGCGGGGGTGCCCCAGGGTTCTATCCTTGGACCTCTATTGTTCCTGATATTCATAAATGACCACCCCGACAACATTGCCTCTGAGATGGGTATATATGCTGATGACACTACACTCTATGGCAGGCACGACAGGAAGACGAATGAACACATTTCTAAAGATATGGCAGAAACACTAGAGGATGACCTCCAATCTGTAGTGGAATGGGGACAAAAGTGGTTGGTCGCGTTCAATGCTCCCAAGACGAAACTAGTTTCATTCAATAATTACAAGAAACCCTCTCTACCACCCATAGCAATGGCCAACGACTCTTTATCTGAGAGTCCATCTTTCAAACTGCTTGGCCTAACGTTCACAGGAAACATGAGTTGGAACAATTACATTGAAGGCATTGCCAGGGCCGCTGCAAGAAAGGTGGGCTCTCTCTACCGTGCTAGAAAAATACTAACACCCGAAAGTATCCTGTACCTCTATAAGGCCACCATTCGCCTATGTATGGAGTATTGCCGCCACATCTGGACTGGTGCATCTGCTACTAGTCTCTCGCTCCTTGACAAGGTTCAAAAGAGAGTCGCAAATCTGATAGGCCCTGAACTGGCATCTAAGCTTCAGCCTCTGTCCCATCGACGAAATGTTGCATCCCTCTGCCTTTTCTACAAGTATTTTAGTGATGAATGCTCTGACGAACTGCAATCACTTGTGCCCCCACGACGTGAGCACCCTCGACAAACCCGACAGGCTGCTAAATCCCACCCCCAAACTGTAGAGATCCCTAGATGTAAAAGATCTTTTTACTCCAATAGTTTCTTCCCCAGAACCGCTAGACTCTGGAATTCCATTCCAGGTACTGCTTCCCCAACAGTACTGACGTGCAGAAGTTCAAGTGTAACGTGAACCGACACCTTGCTGCCCAAATCCCTACATAGTACCCCAGTAGTTGTTGCCCCTGATAGTAGCCACCAAAGTGAGAAATTTGCCTTGTTTGGGGTGAAAATGTAATGAAAAAAATTAAAAAAAAAAAAAAACCATCGTAACAGCAGAGACATAGAGGAGAGAGAGAGAGAGAGAGAGAGAGAGAAAGAAAAAAAGAAAGAAAGAAAGAGAGATAGTAAATCATTGTACCGGATTGACCTCATTTCATTACCGTGTTATTTGGTTAAATTAAAAACAGCAAGGTTGTTGCAATATTTTGGAGTAGTAATGGGGTATGATCCCACACAGTCGGACGATTCTATTTATAAGCGATGCTGCTAAGAACTGACGAATCAAATTAGTTCACGTTCTGCTACAAACCAATCAGAAACCAGAATTGCTTCATAAATATTAAACCTTTTCTGGAGAAATTTCACATGTTCCTTCCCGGGTTTCGACACGGTAAGAATATTTTGTTCTGTGGAACTGTCTACTACAAACAAGTCACCTCCTAGGACGTGTGTAACAGCGAACCATCTGAAACTGTTCTGAAACTCAAAATGGCTTACACTTGTAGAGGTTATGGGCCCAGTGCCCGTCTTTATTTCGATGGATTCGAATTTGATTCGGAGTTTCAGAACAGTTTTGGATGGTTCGCTGTTACACACAAGTCCTGGGAAGTGACTTGTTTGTAGTAGACAGTTCCACAGAACAACATATTCTTACCGTGTCGAAACCCGAGAAAGAACATGTGAAATTGCTCCAGAAAAGGTTCAATAATATAATCATGGAATACTGTGTTCCAACACTGAGCACTCTGCTTTAAACCATATAAGGACTTGTTAAGTCACCACACGCTATTTTTATTTTTCATTATAAATCCCTCTGGAGGGGTAATATAAATTTCACAATCTATTGGGGCATTCAAATAAGCATTTTTTACGTCCATTTGATGGATGTTTTGGTCATATTGTGATGCGACTTGCAGTAAAATTCTGATTGCCGTTAGGTTTTTGGTCGGCGAAAACTTAGAAAAGTATTCTTTACCGTAAATCTGAGAGCACCCCTCAGCAACAAATCTTGCTTTGTACTGTTCTACGCCTGATGCTGTACTCTTTTCTTTAAAGACCCATCTGGTAGAAATAACATGTTTATCTAGAAAGGTGTTATTTAGATATCGTCGTCGTGGCGCAGTAGATATCAGGGCCGCGTCATAACCTATGAGTTTCACATGTGACGGATTATCATTTTCTTTTATGAAGTTTTAACATTTAAAAAGGGTTACACCTTCTCATAAATGTGTATAACATACGGTGTTTTTTGTTCATTTTTCTGAGTTATTATTATTATCAAACTCAAACAGTTTTACTGTTTTTTTTCCTTTTTTAACCTTTTAGTATTGAAATGAAACTATAAATCCTCATTTGTCTTGGGGCTGTTTTCTTTCATTTATTTTTTGTTCCTTTTTAATTTTATTTTTATTTGTTATTTTATTTTAACTTTTTTGTTACGCTGATGACTGAAATAATTGAAACCAAGTACTGAAGTAATTAATAAGAAATAATAAATGATAAATACACGAACGAAGATTCGTTTCATTTCCGTTAGTCGCAGAGGCCGGTAATGTGTAGGCGTTTGCACAGTTTCCAGTGAACTACTATCCCCACACAATCGTATCAACCTGTATTAACTTTTTGGTCTATTTTAATTTACTTATTACACTGCTATAATTATTACTCCTGAGGGTTTTTTTACAAAGGCCATCATCAGACACCCCCCTTTGAGAACAATCTGTCTAGCAAAATTTACAGTACTCTTCATCTATTTCGATAAATTGATTGACATTATCGCAACAGCCGTTTACCGTTTGTTGCTCGTTGGAAACAGTTATTGGTCTTCACTGGAATTTGGGTGGCAGTAAGCCTCCCGAAAGTCCCAAAATTATTCGTACCAATAGAGGCCTGGTTAGTGGATCCTCTTCCCAGTCTTTTCATCCTTCCTAGCCGTTTTGTTGATTATTTAATGTAGTGCCAGTTGATGGCGAAAATTATGCAGTTTCAGTTTTCTTGATTCAGTGTGGTTTTCCTTTGCATTTTACTTCTGTGGTAATTTCTATCTGCATGGCTTGTTCCTATTTAATTGTCTCTGCATTAAAGAGTTTTCTTTTTCTTTTTTTTTATTTCTGCCGTTTTGCTTATTGATATACGCTGTATCTTCTCAACAATTCCTCTGATTCCAATCTTTCCCAATTTTAACGGTTTTGATGGATTGTGCTCCTATTATAACCAGTGTCATCTTGACTGTTGTCTTCTTCTATGTCCCTTTCAGTTTTCTGGCCGATTGTATGTATAATAATATTAATTATTATTATTATTATTATTATTATTATTATTATTATTATTATTATTATTATTATTATTGTTGCTGTTGTTATTATTATTATTATTATTATTACTATTGTTGTTATTATGTTATTATTATTATTATTGTTATTATGGTTATTATTATTATTATTATTATAGTTATTATTATCATTATTATAGTTATTATGGTTATTATTATTATTGTCTTCGTCGTTATCATTATTATTATTATTATTATTATTATTATTATCATCATTATTATTATTATTATTATTGTTGTTGTTGTTGTTGTTGTTGTTGTTGTGGGTCCTTTCGTCATCATACAACTGTTCAAAATTCTGAGGATGTGGCTGAATATAGGGGGAGTGAGAATTGCCAGAGAGGGTCCCAAGAAACGAAGGGAGTTGGAAGAGGAAATGTCAAAAGACCATGGAGAAATTAGGAAAGAAGAATACTGTGGGAATCCTTTGTAAGAAGTGGAAGTACCAAATCTGGTGGATATATCCGAAAAATGAAGGAAGAATGGGAATCGAGAGGAGGAGGAGGAGCTAGAAATGTCCCGAGTTTGGTATCCCAGTTAAAATAAATTAAAAATAGCAACCTACTTTCAGTGATTGCACGAGTTAACGGAAGGTTCGGAATGAAATGAATAACGAAAGTAAAATTGATGAAACTAGTTCTGATGAAAGCATCGAGAGAGTGGATAATGCAGAAGGGAAATGTAAGCGATGATGGGAGGCGGGCAACTGAGGAGGAATGGAACCCTATGGTTAGGGGAAGTGATGAGGAGGAGTTTGAAGGATCTAAGGCAGATGAGATCATTGATTCTGAGAGAATGGAACCATTGAAATGGAACAGTGCTGCCAAATGAAGAAATTATGAAAGAAATAGAAGATACAGGGTATAAGTATTTGGGAGTGTTGGAGAGTGTAGGCATCATGAACAGAGAAATGAAGGAGAAAGTCAGGAAGGAGTATCTTAGAAAAGGGAAACTAATTGCAAAGTCGAAACTGTATAGAGGAAACCTAATGAAAGCAGTGAATGCATGGGCAATCAGTGTTTTGAGAAACAGTGCGGGTATTTTACAATAGTCTGACAAGGATTTGCATGCCATGGATATCAAAACAAGAAAAGTTTTAAAAATGTTTGGTATATCTCATATTCGAAGTAGCGTAGCAAGGCTGTATCAAAAGAGGAAAGACGGTGGGAGAGGATTGAAAAGTGTAAAAATTGTGTTAGAACCGAGGAGATGTCGTTGAAGGAGCATGTGGTTAGAAGTGAGGGGTGGATGCTTAATGTTGTGGCCAATGAAGTGGGGGTATGTGAAACCAAGGCTGATTATATGAAACGTATGGATAGAGAAAGGGCAGAGGAACTGGCTAGGAAGAAAATGCATGGAAGGTTCTTCCAGGATATAGCAGAAGTGGCTGATGAAAGATCATGGCAATAGCTTAGAGCTGGGTATCTGGCTAAGAGTACTGAAGCTTTTTTGTGCAACACAAGAGCAGGCATTAGGAACACGATTGCTAAAAAAGGGGTTCTAAGAGAAGAAATTGCTGCAGAATACCGAATTTGTGGTAAAACCTCAGAATCAATTGCGCACCTTGCAGCAGGCTATAGTGGACTAGCCCAGAGAGAGTACCGCAAAAGACACGATCGCATGGGACTCCGGAGATATTGGGAGGTGTGTAAGAGGGTTGGGTTGAGGTGTGCTGGAAAATGGTTTGAGGAGGTTCCTGATGAAGTGAGAACAAGTGAGGATGGCAAGGTAGAGGTATGGTGGGACAAAAGTGTCATAACGACCAAGCAATTGGAACCTAATCGTCCGGATTTTGCCGTCATTGACAAGGTCTCCAAAAACTGGCAGATTGTAGACTTTTCAGTACCATGGGACAGGAATATGAGAGAGAAGGGAATGAGAAGTGGAGCAATTATGCTCCATTGGCCTTGGAGATAAGGTGTATACACGCGGTTAAAACACAAATAATCCCGATCGTAGTTGGTACACTAGGAGTAGTATCAAGTCATCTGGAAGGACAATTGAAAAAACTACAAATCCCCGATGTTGTAGGCGACCTTCAGACCTCTACAATTGTAGGTACCACAAACATCCTTAGGAAAACCCTTGATCTTTGAAGCTCCTGATTTGAAGCCGGGATTGAGGAAAATTCCTTGCCAGAGAAACGTTGATAAACGAAATCAGAATAATAATAATAATAATAATAATAATATTAATAATAATAATAATAAGTATTATTATTATTATTATTATTATTATTATTATTATTATTATTATTAGAAGTAATCACTAGAAGTAGTCACACAAGCCATCATTAAAAATTGTTCTTTGAGAATAACTTGTAGTGTTTCCTGGGGTCTGAACGACTACAAGTCTTCCCAGACTTCAACAAGTACTCGTCTTCTTCTTCTTCTTCTTCTTCTTCTTCTTATTATTATTATTATTATTATTATTATTATTATTATTATTATTATTATTATCATTATCATTTGTACTCACGTCATCAGAGATTACTCTCTAATAACAGTCGGTGATGTTTAATGTACGTTTGGGTGATAACAAAACTCCCTAGATTCGCAGAACCCTTCACGATAACCTTTGTAAATAAATATACTTTATTTCTAATTTATTCAATTGAATAGTGAGCAAAATGCAAAGAGACGGTGGAGAGTTCGAATATCTATACAGATCAAAAGTTAATGGATTGTTCATTTCTTTCTGAGACGAAAACTGCCTTCAATTACGTAATTAAAATAAGCGCATTTACGAAATGAATCGCAAGTGCTTGATCTTTGCACACTCGAAAACTGGAAATCAAGCGAAGTCACATGAACTGAACACCCGAAGAATTTATTATTTCCCAGTTAACCTAATTTTTCTTTTGTAAAAGAAAGAAATTCTACACAGAGGATTTTCTCAATTCTTTACAATGAGATAAAATAAAAATAAACAATGGAATTTTGCCAATATTAATACTCTTTTCTGACTAAGCAAATTAATACGTCAATGCGTGTATGTTGCTGAAAGCAAGAACATTTATGTCAGATATCGCCCCAAAATTTAGATAGTATTTTTCTTTCAATTTTAGTTTTCAATTAAAATTTAAATAATGTCAGGTTGTTATATTTATTTGTTCATAAAATAACCTCACATCGTTATGATTAAATTTAACATATGATATATTTGCCGATTATAACTTTTAATATTAGGAGAAATCTAAGAAAACAAATACTCTCTCAGATAAATTATATATATATATATATATATATATATACTTGTTTATTGTTATATAAACATGCTCACATCCCGCTGCTACAAATAGCCACTTGTTTCAATCAAACAACAGATATCATCAGGCAGCGACTTGACTATTCAAAAGTTCAATGAATAACCCATTATTCATTGAACTTTTGAATAGTCAAGTCGCTGCCTGCTGATATCTGTTGTTTGATTGAAACAAGTGGCTATTTGTAGCAGCGGGATGTGAGCATGTTTATATAACAATAAACAAGTATTATCAGCTCTTTTTATTGAGCACTATCTAACAACCTCGTTGAATTCATTAGTCCATTACTTTTGAATATAAAAAAAACCCGAGTATATATATATATATATATATATGTATATATTCAAACACACTGTCGCCTCAAATAAACAACATTACTGTAATTTGTTTCTTGCTCAAGTGCTAAATATCCTGCATAGAGCAACACTATGTGTGCCTGTTCTTTATAGAACTTCTTAGTAGATACTGTTCCTCGCTTGCGGGAGTGAGGTATTATGTTCTCGACGGTGTCCGGAATACAACGCCTCGGGCAGCACGCACGCACACACACACACACACAAATATATATATATATATATATATATATATATATATATATATATATATATATATATATATATATATATATAATAAAGCTAAACGTAGGTTCCTATATGGCACTAAACTGACCACATACAATTATAGACATGTATCAATAATTAAAGATAGGGATATTAGTGTCAACCCCACCAAGTGGGGTGGTGTCCCACAATGACACCTTAACTTTCATATTATTTCATCTAAGCTCTTTGCGCGATTTCTCTTTTATTTTATGAAATGAAAGAACGGATTACGCTCTGACCTTTTTACACGAAGGTTTTACGTTCGGTCTCGGCTAAAGTTGCCAGTTGCGTTTATATTTTTTCGCTTTAATTGTATTAGTATATTGCTGAAGTAAAGCTTTTACTGTTTACGCACCGTACTCTGACACAGTCTCGCCCGGGATAAATAACTTAAGGACAGAAGAGTTGTTTATCTCGGAGATGCTTTTGTTTGAACACGGTTCGTAAACGGTAAGAGCTTTATTTGAGCATCGTAGTAATTAGGTACGTGCAAAATGAATGCCGTTGCTCAAAATGTATAAACATTTTGACTCCTCCTTTACTTAAAAATCCACCAAAAATCAGAAAATTAATCAATTTTAATGGAATTCTTAGTATTTATCAAGTAATTATCGCGAAATATAATGAATATATTATTTTTATTTGAATCCGAGGGAAAATGTATTATTTTTTATAACAAAAAACACCTTTACTAAAGTTATAATTTTCTGTAGTAAAAAAAAAAATGAAAAAAATTTATTTCGATATTTTTATGAAAATAAAGCATCGTAAATTATAACAATTAAAAAAATTTTTTACAGGAACATGAGGAAAAAAAGCACCTAAAGTTCGTATTAACGAAATCGATATAACTAGAAGAAAGCTTAAATAGCTCGAACTACCGATATTATCATTGAATTAAGCATAGGTTATTTAATATTTTCCCGCAAAACATTTAATTTCAAAAATTATATTTTTATTTTTTTTACGGTTAAATTTTTAACGTAATCTTTATATATAAGATTCTAATATTTTTATTGCACGCAGGAACGTATAATCATCAATGTAAAATAATTTTCATATAATCTCGGAAAATAACGTAAAAGGAGATTAAATTGAAAAATGGAAAAATTAAAAAATAATTAAATTAAAAAATGAAAAGAAGTATACAAATGTTCCATGTCGGTAAGTACGGATACACATTCTTAAAAAACAAGGAGAACAAATGCTCGATATGCCGGAACATTGTAAAATAATAATGACATTATGTCATTAATGTGCTTCCGTACTTCTTTGAATTTCGCTGCTATGTCTTTTTTTTTTACACGAAACTAATCTTTTTGCTACCATAGCCACATTTTTTTGACAATTATTACCTTTTTGAGGAAAAGTTAAGTACATTTATTGTATTAATTCATTATTTTAAGACTATAACTTAATACTCAATCGGAAATAATTCTAGAAAACCTATATTTCTCTTGCCAGAAAATGTAAACACGATATTTATCATAATGAATTTTTACGTGAAATGTACGGTTTTTCAGATTTGAGATACAATTATTCCATGCATTTTTTATTTCACAAGCTAATTTTTCTTTGAGAAATTAACTGTAAGCTGTAATTTTTTAAACATAATAAAAAAAGTAACCGAAAATTTTTAAAATATTATCATTAGCCGGCGTTACAAAACCAGGTTACATATCGAAGCAGCCATTAGAATTTCCCGTACCTAGTAGTAATAAATAAATAAATAAAAACGAAACTAGTTGAGATCAAAGATTAAATCTAAGGGTTTTATTTCAATGATATTATCTGTTCGGTTGCAGCGCCAATGATATGAAAACATCAAAAACCAGCTGTTTTCAGGCCTGCCAGCAGCCACTATAAAGGTGTAATAAAGACCGCTAGAGAGTTGTATGCTCAGTCCGTTAAGTCCAAAGTAGTTGAGCAGCGGTTGTATTCCCACCAGTTATAGTAAATAGCAAACAGGGTCCTGAATAGAAGCGTGTGCTCTATCCCAGTATCATCAATGGATCTGACGTAATCTCGTCAACATCAGACAAAAAACAACACTTTGCCAATAACTTTGCAGCTAATTCTACCCTCTACGATAAAGATCACCACTGCCTCTCCAGCATTTCCTCCTGTATTTGAAAGTTCCGCTATTCGACATTCAAATATCTGTGCGTGATATTGCCAAGCTAATCAAAAACCTTGATTCCAGTAAAACAACTTGCCCTGACGGCATTCCAATTATAGTGCTAAAAAGCTTCAACCAGAACTAGTTCCTATACTTACAAAGATGTTTAAGCGTTTTCTTAAGGAGAATTGCTCCCTAACACCTTGGAAAAGCTTATCAGTATGCCCCGTATTTAAGAATTCGGGTGAGCGGTCATTACAGACCAATAAGTCTTCTCTGTATCATAAGTAAGTTGCTTGAATCTGTTAAATAGAGAAGTAGTAAACCGACACACCAAAAATAATCTCCTTAGTGGCATGCAAAGGTTTTTTTTGTGTTCTGCTAAATCTACACAGATCTGCTGACGGTTATATCTCATGAGTTAGGTGAATCCTTCGACGGAAAGTTCCTCTCTAGAGCAGTTGCTCTTGGCATATCAAAAGTCTTTGATAGGATATGGTATAAAAGTCTACTCCACAAATATAGCTGGAAATGTATTCTCAACTTATCTCTGATAGGTTCATATGAGTAGTGGTTGATGGGCAGAAACCCGAAACTCACAGCATTAATGTTGGAGTCCCTCAGGGATCCAATCCTCTGTTAAACTTTCTTCCTGGTCATCATTAATGAGATCCCAAATCAGATCCTAATATCATATAAATTCATGCAGACGGCACTACAATCACTGGCAACACTTTAAAGGCCGTAAACGAACAAGTTCTCTCTTATTCTCTCTCCTCTGATATTGAGAACATGGTACACTAGGAAAGAGGTGTCTAATTAACTTAATCCATCTAAAACGAAGCTTCTATCTTTACATAATAAACACTCGTTCCTGTCTGGCATCAATTAAAATGAATAGCTTTCGTCTTTGGGAAGGCTCTATGTTTTTAAAAGTTTCTAGATCTGACCTTTCCTCCTGATCTGAAATGAAACATGTACATCAAATCTGTTTCCATGGTCGATTCGAAAGTGATGAGACCGTTCTACCGCTCCAATAGATGTCTCACTGCTGATGCAATTCTCTTTCTGTATAAGAGTCAAGTACGTCCAAGGATTGAGTACTGTTGCCGCATCTTCAAAGTAGACTTCGTAGCCTATTAGAGGGATGCCTTTTCTCTTACCCGCAACCCATTTCTGACAGAAGGGGCATTGGGAGCCTATCTCTGCTTTATCGTTATTTTCATGGCAAGTGCTCGGCCGAGCTCCAATCTATGGTCCCCTTCGACAAACTTTCACGAAAAACACTTGTCTAACTGAAACCACTATCAACAATTTCCCCCACTCTTTATCTGTGCTTAAATTTTAACGTAGATTCCATAAACAAAGCTTTTTACTTAGAACTGCACGCCTGTTGAAATATCTTTCGTTTCTCTGCTTTCCAACCGACTACAATATGGTTGTCTTTAAGTCCAACGTAAACAAGTTCTTGATGCGCCGTCTCCTTTAGTCGTCCACTTTTCCAAATTTCCACTACTAACGATTACAACGATAGTGTCCCATTAACTACTATACTTTCATTAATCCTTATCCTCGAGTTGCCTCCGGGCCTTGATAACTGCTGAATCATTTGTAAAAGAAAAATAAGTTTAATAAAAGGAAAGAAGAATCGCAGAAACAGCAAAGAAGAAATAAGGTAAAAACTAAGACGTCATTGTGAAACCCCACTTTCTTTAGTGGGGGTGACATTATCATACCCATTATTTATCCTTTCTATTTCTTCCATCATTGTATGTGGTCAGTTTAATATAACAATATATGAGCCTTTTCGTATATAGACAGACAGACACACAGACGTTGAACTTTATTATATTGATTATTATTTTTTATTTATTTATTGGTACTCCGACAAAAGGAGGAGTTGACCTGTAAATTAACTTTCGTCCGTTCGTTTGTCCACACTATTCTCAATAACTACGCTTTGGAATTTTTTAAAATTCTGCACAAACATAAAACATGATATGAGTAAAAAAGTGACAGAACGGATTTTCCGGTAAAAACTCTAGTTGCCTCTCTACAGGTGCCTTTCGGGCTAAAATTGCTAAAATTTACACTTTTGTGCTTATTAAAAAAATTGATGCGTTGGATTTTTATCAAACTTTCAAAACGTTGTAACTAACTGATTTCTATATAATTGTGATTGTCTATACTTCGAGATAACTCTTGGGTGTGCCCCAGGGGCTCTTTTTGTGCTAATAAAAGACTCCAATTTTGGGACTACTTTTATCCAAAATTTTCTGTGTATGTCTATTTAGTAGCTTTGCATGATGCTGAACTCAAATTTAAATATGTAAAGGCCTTGCGGACTAAAGCACATGGTTAACCTTTTTTGCATGGTACAGAACTCAAATTTACATATGTTAGGGCATAGAACTGCACCGTTTGTTTCATTTTTACAAGAATTTTACGTCTTCTGGTAACTTTTGGAACTAAATGTAGGGGGATGCTGAACTTACTTATTTTTTATACCTCATTGACTGTGCACTAACGGGGGAGGCATACATGCTTCACTTGTAAATGTTAAAATCATATTGTGTCCAATAATTTCACTTTTTAAAGTGAAGGCAAAAAAGAGGATCAGAATTTCAGACAATTTTCGACACAAACTTTTCACAACTTATTTTTCGCTGATAGAACATTTAATATTTTGAGATTTTTTAAAATGTTTTATTTGTGCACTCGAATATCAACGTTTTGAAGTTATTTTTAGGGATAATCGGGTGTGGTGTGAACGAATATAGCATTTAAATTTAACGCTGACAAGTTTTTACGATGACAAGGTCGAAATTTTCCTCATGTTTCATATAGTAGTGTAACGCGGCGTACATTTTGTTTCTTGTTACGGTTGTAGAAACGAAATAATTAAAAAGGAAAATCGACATATCAGAGCTTAGGGTTAGAGTTTAAGTTATGTTTCGGGTTTAGATTAGAGCATATGGTTTATGGTTAGGTTTAGGTTTAGGTTTGGGGTTTATACTACGGGTTTAATGCTTTGATTATGATGAGTACTAGTGTCTTGGAAGCGATACATTCTTTATATGGGGGAGGGAACGGTTATTTGTAAATATATGTAATCACGCACACACACACACACACACACTGTATTTTTACATGAGCAGATGATAAATAAACATTCCAATTTTTGCTTGCGCATTTTTCCTCTGCGTTTAATAAAAACAAAACTAATTCCATTACGTCGTTTCTGTTTTGATGTTACGTTTGTTTACTTTCGTTTTTGCCCGCTTCCTGATTAAATTATGCGTTATGTGAGTTATGTAACAAGAAACAAGATGGCCGCTGCGGTTCAATACCACATAAAACATGGGGAAAATGCCGACTTATTATCCTGAAAACTATTTGTCAGCGCCAAATAGAAATGCAGTGTTCATTAGCAGCATATCTGACTACCCCTAAAACCAACTTTTTAAAGGTAACTTCCTAGTTGGTCTTTCAGATTACACTTACCTTTTTTTTCTATTTCTCTTTTACTTTTTACACTATTGAAGCTATACATTGTCAGGTGAGGGCGCTTTAGTCACCCGGCAATAAACCATCTCACCTCTTAGTAGGGAAAGCACTATTTGAAGGGAGATAATACAGTTTGATCTGATATTAATATTGCTACAATTACTAAGTAGTCGGTAAATTTGGTGATGAAATTAAACTATTTAGACTCTAAAACTTATTTACATCATTATATGACGTTGTACTCATGCTAGTTTATTCTTTCTTTTAAGATTTTCCTGTTTCGCAAAAGTAAATCTCATTAAAAACTTGAGAGAAAACTAAATTACTTAAAGAAGTTTAGAATAATGAAAAAAAACTTTATTTGTACTTTTCAATATTACCATATAACGCAGATTATAAAAGGTGCCAGAAAATTAACAGGTACACAATTGAGTGGCAAAAGAAAAGCTTGTCAGCAAATTAACTGCAATTCAATTGATTCCATTATATTAGCTGTTACCTAATTGAAACAAAAATGTAGTAGGCAAAAAAAAAAAAATAAATAAATGTTCTGTCAGCAACAGTACAACTTCAAAATAGTCAATATCGCCCACCTCCAGAAGAGAGGGAATTCCTGTCCGTGATAACCGTGGTAAAAGAAGACACACTCCAATCGCCAGAAATACCCACACACACAGTTTGCAGGACACTGCCGACTCGTCTCTAGCCTCCTGCTTTTATAGTGGCCGGGAATTATCCATTTGCATAATCACATGAGACAGAAACGTGATTTTCCGAGAGTTGCATGGGGTAAATGCTAATAAAAACCCCCGGACGCCATCTTGGAATTCTCTTTTTCCCCCCAACTGGTGACACAACAGACATACCCGAGGTAAGCTCTTTTTTCCCTCATTTTAGTTATTGCTGCTTCTGCTACACTCCCCCCTGATCTCATGATCACAAATGGGGCAGGGGGGCAGTCGTCTCTGTCTGGTACTTCTCCGAAGAACCGGAGGCAGCACTTCCTCCCTGCCATCCTCCTCATCGCCATTATTGCCACCAGTCTGCTCCATAGGCGGTGTTTCACAATCAGGGCAGGGGGGCAGTATTCGTTTCTGTCGGGTACTCCTTCGTAGAGGCAAGACGGGTGGTCCTTCCTCCGCTTCTTCAGTATGTACATTATATGGCTCAAAATCCTCTTCGTCGTCCTGCATCATACTCTCTGTCTTTTCAGAAGACATCATACTGTCTGAGTCTCCCTCTTCCTCCGATGTAACAACATAATGGCGAGGGCGCAAATCCTTCACGTGACGAGGCACACCGTCCACCAAAATTGACTGAGGGCTGATCACCTTGGTCACCTCACCCTTGCCGAACCTCGTGGTACATCGATTTTGCGGTCTTCTGACCCATACGCGATCTCCAACCTGGTAAAAGCTGTTCTTGGGACCTGGGGACGCAGTTGCGAGATTGGTCTCCTTTACTCGAACTTCATATTGATAAATCCTATTGGCAGGCGCAGTGGAGGGAGATGTGTCGTCTCTTGGTGTGATGTTATACCAGTAGACAGCCTCCTGTATGGGACAACACATTCTAGCCGCTATTCGTTTCACTGTACGATGACATCGCTCCGCTATGCCATTCCCGGCTGGAGCGTATGCACAGCGGAATCGCAAGTGAACTCCCCATTTACATGCAAATGCTTGGAACATATTGCTGCAGAAAGCTGTGTCATTGTCTAAAAGGAGTTCATGCGGCGCGCCACGCTCGAGGAACACTGCCTCCAACTGATGAATCACGCTTGCCGAGTCCTGCCTTGCCAATTTCCTCCAAATGGAGAAACGCGATGGACCACAGCCTGTTAAAGTTAAAAAATGGAAGGTGCCATAATGCGTGATATCCATTCCAATTCTCTGCCAATTCTCGTTAACTTCCAGCTTTCCCTTTTCCCACCTGACTGGCGCTGGGTCAATGGACTGACATTCCTCGCATTTCTGTATGACCGTTCTGACAGTTGCTTTTGTCGTGGTTGGACATCTTCTCCTGACAAAGTAGGTAGTGCGTCGCACCCCCGGATGTCCACTATCTTTGTGAATAGCCATGATTTGACTCTCATCCAGCTCGTCTGTGTGGACCGCGCCTATCACTGGGTCAAGACCGTTTTTCTTTTTCATTGCCTCAACCCACCGCTGTGGCACTCGTGTCAGTCGGTCAGCAATGTTTCGTGCTGATGGAACCAGCGTCACATCCACTGTCAGCCCGTACTCTTTCACGAGCTCCTTAAGAGTGCTTAATCGCCTCCTAATAAGCATCTCGCTTGCTGCTTTGGTGCGTACTCGCGCCTTTCCAGTTAGCGTGTCTGAGACCCAATGGTATACGCAAACAGAATCTGTCTTTATGTGTAGCACCTTGCTCTGCCACTGGAGAGCCAAATTGATGCCTTTCAATACGGCATCCAGTTCAGCCAAGTTGATATGTTGAGAGTCATCTTCAGGTCGCAGCCAACATGCATCTTCCAGCACAGTTTCACACATCTCCAAGGCTGCCCCAATTGCTAGGGAGCTAGCATCGACCCATACATTCAGCTCTTTGCCGTCCACACACCAATTTCCCTGTGCCGGATCGTTCTGCTGTGCAGATTTTAAGGTTTCGAACATCATACGATGTAGTACGGCGTCCCTTGCTTCATCATCCCAGCCCTTCGTTACCGAACTTACTCTCCTTCTGAGTATTCCGCAAGCCACACGAAGCCAACCGCACACCGGAAAGTGCCCGACAAGTCGACCACACAGGGAAAAGATTGTTCATCGCGTAACAATACTGGGAGCCTCCGGAATTGCATTTCCTCGCTTCCACCGCAGTTCATTGCGTTCCATCCTGACTGCCAATCCCAGCACCCGTGCACCGTCCTTCAACTGCTCCGGGTTCTTGCACTCCAACCCGAACTGCGCGAGGTGTTCTCTCACACGGGTCGCGGGCACCACGTCTTCATTGAAACAAAATGTCATCAATGTAAGCAGATGCTGCGCGGCTTATAACTTCTTCCTGAGATAGTACTTCGCTGACAATTGCTCTCATTATCAAGGGAGCCACATTCAAACCAAACCCCAGACGGGTCAGACAGTATTTTTTCCCAATCGATTTCCACAGTCTGGTATGGCCACAGTGTCTCATGGACCCGGACTTGTAGGTATGCTCTTCTGAGGTCCAGTAGAGACACGTTAGCACCTTTTTGTCTCCACTCACGCAGCTTAGCCGCACAAACATCTGCGTTGGCCGTAAATGCGTCTACGCAATGATTTAGCTCCCGCTAGTCCATTACCGGGCGCACTTTGGCTTTGTTCTGCTGTATCACAGTCATCAGGGGAATTAGACCTTTGGGGGGTCCCAATTTATCCTCTGGGTATGGCACGAGCCAACCATTATCTATCCAGGTGTGGAGCTCCTGCGTGTATTCTTCACGAATTTCTGCTGGCACTGGGTACTCTGACACTCGATTATGCAGCCTTTCAGGGGGGTGGTCCACAGACCATTTCCACGATGCGGTCCACGTTCGGTTTTGATGGTCAAAGGTAGCAGTGAAATCTGGTTCATCGATAGAAATGGCTGCGCATTTAATACTTTTCCTGGCGCCCAGCCGCACTGATCCTGTAGGCTTGACAACGACACCTCCTAGAGCTTTTATGGCGTCGATCCCTAGAAGCAAGTCAAATCCCAGTGGCTTGCCATGCACCACCAACACATCGACTCTGGCAGACACACCTTCATCAGTGGATACAGAGACCGTTCCAACACCGCAGCACGCATGGGACATTCCACCAATTGTGTTGACATTTACGTTTGTTTTTCTCCAAGACCGGCATCGGTCTGCATGTAAAATTGTCCTGGGGCATCCTGTATCAATAAGCGCCAAACATCGCGTCCCGTCAACATGGATGCTTATCACCGGGAGCGTCGTGTTCACATCTTGGTTGGGAAGGAGACTGGCGCTTATGCGTCCTCCCCTTGCTCGTTTCCCGAGCAGTTCCGAGCCCAGTGTCCACTCTCACCGCAACGGTAACACCGTGTTCCACGTTTTCGACAGTCCCTTGCAAGGTGGCCTTTAACATTGCATTTGAAACAGGTCAAATTAACAGGATTATTCTGGGCCCTGTTGTTGGGTGAGCGTGTGGCCGCAACCACATTCTGATTTTGTTCGCCAGTCGTCGTCAAAATTCTCGCTCTCGACATTAACTCCCCCATGGTCAGGGCTTTGATGTTCGGCACCTGTTGAAGAGCAATTGAGATGGTGTCAGGGAATCCAGTGACAAAAATTAATTTTGTGAGTCTCTCTGAGCTTTCTCCTGTGAATCCGGCCAATCCAACCAACTGCCTGATTTTGTTGGCGTACACATCCACACGTTCACCAGCCCATCTAACCATAGTTATTTTTCTATATGCTGCAAACGCGTCATCAGTAAATGCCTCCTTTAATCGAGCCTCAATCTAGTCTATTTTCTTTTGTTTGTCCTCCTCCATTTCCATGTAGAGGGCCAGTGCATCGCCTTCCAGGTATAAAGGTAGCAGACTCGCTACGTCATCCACCTGCTGAAGTTGTGCGACAAGTCTCACTTTTTTCAGCCACGCTACAACGTCTCCCTCGCCAGAGAACGGCTTGATAATATCACTGCTTATCCGCACCTTCGCCATATTCGGGCCGAAATAGCTTGAAACAAAAATGTAGTAGGCAAAAAAAAATAAATAAATAAATGTTCTGTCAGCAACAGTACAACTTCAAAATAGTCAATATCGCCCACCTCCAGAAGAGAGGGAATTCCTGTCCGTGATAACCGTGGTAAAAGAAGACACACTCCAATCGCCAGAAATACCCACACACACAGTTTGCAGGACACTGCCGACTCGTCTCTAGCCTCCTGCTTTTATAGTGGCCGGGAATTATCCATTTGCATAATCACATGAGACAGAAACGTGATTTTCCGAGAGTTGCATGGGGTAAATGCTAATAAAAACCCCCGGACGCCATCTTGGAATTCTCTTTTTCCCCCCAACTTGTGACACAACAGACATACCCGAGGTAAGCTCTTTTTTCCCTCATTTTAGTTATTGCTGCTTCTGCTACACTAATATACAAACATCCAACTCTATTTTAAATAATAGAATCACCTTGTGGTAATATCAATAAAATTCACCTTGTATTGTTTATGGCCAATGTACAAAAGATACCCTAAAAACTTTCTACTTGAAACTCAAGTCAGTGAGAATGGTTATCTCTCTTATAGGAGAAAATCGCCTGAAAATGGTGGCTTTGAAACTATGGTTGGCCTGAATGAGGCTGACAATAGGCGGATTGCACCTAAATCTCGCTTATTTACAAAGACATTCGATTCTCCATAAATGTTGAATTTTACAATTCTGTGAAATATATCACATATATTGTCAAATACATAAATAAGGGATCGGATGCAGTCATGGCTTCCCTACAAAAAGAAAATTTTATAGATTAAGTTTCTTGACATGAACTTGCTAAATATATCGACACTAATGGGGCATTTCGGGTATCCTCCAATCTAGTAGCTTCTAGTGTTTCTTATAAATGCTAAGAGATTTTATTTCACAAAAGAAAATTCTACCTAAGTCGCCCGTTATGACACAACTCTAACTGTATTTTTCATTTGTGTGAAGGAGATAATTTTGAAAAGAACCCCTCTTATTTATAATCAGGTTCCATCTTATTACACATGAAGACTCTCGCATGGAATAAGAAGACCGACTTCATTTTCATTTCCGACTTCATTTTAATTTTAAAGAACTATTGTTTGACTAACATTTTACATTTACAGAGAAGCCTGTTTAGCCTTGAATTTGTCAGAAGACGACCATGGCTTAGGTTTCAGTGTCACGCACACCTGTTTCTCTAAGAATCCTTTTTGAAATAATCCTCAAAACTTGTGAAGTAAGCAATCCATTAGCATTATGGCAGAAATATAAGGATGATTTTTTTGCGTACTAAAAATTTCAGTAACAACCAAGATTCCCTGAGAGAGAAATAGAATTTAGCGAAGAAATTTATAATTCTGCTCTGATGTTATTGAAGACCACGTGATCCCATGGGAGGGAATTTGCAAATCTTGCTTACCTTAAACTCATCAAAGTAAAGTAATTAACATACTCACATACGTTTTGCGAGAAACTATTTAATATGTTATTCATTCGCTGACAAACTCATTGATGAAAACGTGCTGAAACTTTTGCCAGACAAAGAAGGTGTATATAGAGCAATTATTGAGTAAGTGGCCCATAAGAAAGGGGGATTTTATTTTTTAAATGAACCAAGACGAACTGCGAAAACTTTTGCCACCAATTTAATGCTGGCGAAAGTTAGGCAGAGAAAGGAAATAACCTTAGCTGTAGCACGTTCTGGATTGCTGCAATTTTACTCCCTGGGGGTCGAACAGCTCACACATCTTTCAAACTTACTTTGGGTCTGAATACCACTGATAAACCTGTTTAAATAAAAGTTATAGTTTTACTAGAAGTTTTCATAAGATATTCTTTGATCGGATGAATTACAATATCTCATAAACAAATCCATATTAAATAGAGAAATAGTAAACCACCTCAGCCGAAACAATCTTCTTAGTGACACACAATATGGTTTCCGTTCTGCAAGATCTACCGCAGATGTGCTAACGGTTATATCTCACAGGATTAGTGAATCTCTTGACAAAGGCTTCCTTTCTAGGGCAATTGCTCTTGACATATCAAAGGCCTTCGATAAGCTATGGCATAAGAGCCTACTTCACAAGATTTCCAGCTACGGTATAGCTGGAAATGTTTCATCAATCATTAAATCATTTCTCTCCGATAGGCTCATAAGAGTAGTGGTCGATGGACAAAAATCAGAGGCCTGCAGTATTAATGCTAGAGTCCCTCAAGGGTCAATCCTGGGTCCAACTCTCTTCCTGATCTACATCAATGACCTCCCTAAACACATACTTAAATCATTCGTTGACATCTATGCTGATGACACAACCATCTACGGCAACACATCAAAGGCTGTAAATGATTCTCTCTCCTTTGATCTCGGGCGCGTGGTTCAGTGGGGGAAGACGTGGCTGGTTACCTTTAATGCATCTAAAACCAAACCCCTATCTTTGCATCATCAACGCTCTGATCCCCATCTGGTATCAATTGAAATGGATGGCTCTCGTCTAGGAGAAGCCCCCTGTATTGACAAGCTTCTGGTTTTGTCCTTTACTCCTGATCTGAAATGGAACACGTACATCAAGTCTGTTGCCAAGGTCGCTGGAAAGATGACGGGATCCGTCTACCGCTCCAGAAGATATTTCACTACTGATGCAATTCTCTATCTATATAAAAGCCAAGTACGTCGAAGGATGGAATACTGCCGCCATATCTGGGCAGGAGCTGCAAAAACAGCCTATCCTGCCTTGACAGAGTACAAAATAGCCTCCGTTGCTTAGTGGGGGATGCCTTTTTCTGTACCCTGCAACCTCTCTCCCACAGAAGAGACGTTGCGAGCCTATCCTTGTTTAACAATTTTTTTATTTATTTATTTGTTTATTCATTGATTTGCGTTTTTATTTATTTATTTATTTGTAATTTATTTTTTTTGTTTATTTATTTAATTATTTATTTGTTTATTTGTTTATTTTTTATTATTTGCTTATTTATTAATTTATTTGTTTGTTTATTTATTTATTTATTTGTTTATATATTTATTAGTTTATTTGTTTATTTATTTATTTTTTATTTATTTATTTATTTGTTTATTTGTTTATTTATTTATTTGTTTATTTATTTATTTGTTTATTTATCTAATTGTTTATTTACCTATTATTTATTTGTTTATTTATTTATTTATTTGTTTATTTATTTATTTGCCTATTTATTTATTTGTTTATTTGTTTATTTATTTATTTGTTTATTTATTTATTGTTTGTTTATTCATTTATTTATTGTTTATCTATTTATTTATTTATTTGTTTATGTATGAATTTGTTTATTTATTTATTTATTTGTTTATCTACTTATTTGTTTATTTGTTTATTTATTTATTTGTTTATTTATTTATTTGTTAATCTATTTTTTTATTTATTTGTTTATGTATGAATTTGTTTATTTATTTATTTGTTTATTACTTATTTGTTTATTTGTTTATTTATGAATTTGTTTGTTTATTTATTTATTTGTTTATCTACTTATTTGTTTATTTGTTTATTTATGAATTTGTTTATCTACTTATTTATTTGTTTAACTATAATTTGTTTACTTCTTTATTTATGTGTTTATTTACTTGTGTATTTTTTATTTATTTGTTTATTTATTTATTTATTTATTTATTTGTTTATTTATTTATTTGTTTGTTTATTTATTCGTTTATTTATTTATTAGTTTGTTTATTTATTTGTTTTTTTGTTTATTTATTTATTTATTTGTTTGTTTATTTATTTATTTGTTTGTTTATTTATTTGTTAGTTAATTTATTTGTTTATTTTTTTATGTGTTTATTTATTTATTTATTTGTTTGTTTATTTATTTATTTATTTGTTTGTTTGTTTATTTATTGATTTTTTTATTTATGTATATATTTGCTTGTTTATTTACTTATTTATTTATTTATTTATTTGTTTGTTTATTTTTTTGTTTGTTTATGTATTTATTAATTTATTTGTTTGTTTATTTATTTATTTATTTGTTTGTTTGTTTATTTATTTGTTTGTTTATTTATTAATTTGTTTATTTCTTTATTTATTTTTTAATTTTTTTTTATATATTTATTTATTTGTTTATTTATTTATTTGTTTATTAATTCGTTTATTTATTTATTTGTCTCTTTATTTATTTTTTGTTATTTTATTTTTGTTTATTTATTTAATTATTTATTTGTTTATTTGTTTTTTTATTATTTGTTTATTTTTTGTTTATTTATTTATTTGTTTATATATTTATTAGTGTATTTGTTTATCTATTTATTGATTAATTTATTTGTTTCTTTATTTATTTGTTTATTTATCTCTTTATTTATTTGTTTATTTATTTATTTGTTTATTTATTTAGTTACTTATTTATTTATTTGTTTGTTTATTTATTTATTTATTTATATATTTATCTATTTTTTTATTTATTTGTTTATTTATGAATTTATTTATTTATTTATTATTTGTTTATCTATTTCTTTATTTGTTTATTTATTCATTTATTATTTAATTTATTTTTATGTGTTTATTTGTTTATTTATTTATTTATTTAATAATTTATTTATTTATTTGTTTATCTATTCTTTTTTTATTGCTTATTTATGAATTTGTTTATTTATTTATTTATTTGTTTATTTATATATTTATTTATTTATCTGTTTATTTATTTATTTATTTATTTGTTTATTTATTTATTTGTTTATTTGTTTATTTATTTATTTATTTATTTGTTTATTTTTTAGTTGTTTTTTATTATTTGTTTATTTATTTGTTTATTTATTTATTTGTTTATTTGTTTAGTTGTTTATGTATTTATTTATCTGTTTATTTATTTATTTATGTGTTTATTTATTTATTTTTTTTTTATTTGTTTATTTGTTTATTTATTTAATTGTTTGTTTATTTATTTATTTATTTATTTATTTATTTGTTTGTTTTTGTATTTATTTATTTGTTTATTTATTTATTTATTAAATAATTTATTTATTTGCGGACTATTATCCTCGTCTTCTAGCTGTTGTTTCACAACGTTTCGCACAACTATTTCTCTGCCCTTCGTCATGTGGTAAATCGCGAGGGGATAGGAATACTGTGTTTCAACTGTATCCTCAGTAATTACTACCTTCCATAGTTGTTGTTGTCTCACCATGCTTTGGCTAACTTAGTCTCTGGTGAAATAACAACTAGAAAGTGAGGATAAAAGTTCGCAAATAAATAAACAATATATCCAATTAAATTTGTGAATTCTCTCGAGCAAAAATTTGCTCCTCCAAATTATCTTCGAATGAAAGTAATGCTTTTTCGCTTTCTCACCACCAACGTTATGCAATGGCACAAGACTTGTTGTCAAGAACATTATGAGAAATGCTTTAGAGGCCACAATACTTTCTGTCTGAGCAAAATGCACATATTTTTTTATCTCTTGAATTCCTTTAATATCTTTCAAGATGGATTTTCAGTTCAAACGCCTACGTTTGTCTTTTGCAGTGTCTATCAATAAGTCACAAGTTTAGACACTATAAGATGCTGGTACACATTTAGAAAAAGATTGTTTTTTTTTCACACGGACAGTTATATCCCAGTAGTTCTAGGGTAGGGAGCAAGAACAAGCTTTTCATATTCGCCCATACAGGTAAAACTAGAAAGGTTTTCTATGAGAAGATTTTCTGGGAGATTAACGAACTAATTATTATACAATGTTCGCAAGTCTTAAATGACCATCCATTTGTTTATATTTTTGGTGTATATCATACATCTTTTTTTGTTTGCGTGATTGCGTAACAATCCTATATACAATTCTATATGCAATCCTATATACAATTCTATATGCAATCCTATATACAATTCTATATGCAATTCTATAAACAATTCTATATGCAATGCTATATACAATTCTATATGCAATTTTATATACAATTATATATGCAATTCTATATACAATTCTATATACATCTATATGCATTTCTAATACCATTCTATATGCAATTCTATATACAATTCTGTATGCAATCCTATATACAATTCTATATACAATTCAATATGCAATCCTATATACAATCTTATATACCATAATATATGCAATCTTATATACAATTCTATATGCAATCCTATATACAATTTTATATAGAACTCTATATACAATTCTATGGGCAATTCTATATGCAATTCTATATGCAATTCTATATGCATTTCTATATACAATTCTATATAGAATTCTATATGCAATTCTATATAAAAGTCTATATGCAATCCTATGTACAATTCCATATACGATTCTATATACAATTCTATATGCTATTCTATATAAAAGTCTATATGATACCCTATATACAATTCCATATACTATTCTATATACAAATCTATATACAATTCTATTTGCAATCCTATATACAATTCTATA
Source organism: Euprymna scolopes (assembly GCF_053919585.1). Classification (NCBI taxonomy): domain Eukaryota; kingdom Metazoa; phylum Mollusca; class Cephalopoda; order Sepiida; family Sepiolidae; genus Euprymna; species Euprymna scolopes. The sequence goes on from NC_136498.1 coordinate 12,455,018, forward strand.
TGCAATTCTATATACAATTATACATGCAATTCTATATACAATTATTTATTCAAAAAATTCTATACGCAATTCTATATAGAATTCTATATGCAATCCTATATACAATTCTATATAAAATCCTATATACAATTTTATATGCAATTCTATATACAATTCTATATGCAATCCTATATACTATTCTATATGCAATTCTATATACAATTCTATATACAATTATATATTCAATTCTATATACAAATCTATATGAGATCCTTTATTCAATTCTATATACAATCCTTTATTCAATTCTAAACGCAATACTATATACAATTGTATATACAATTCTATATGGAATTTAATATAAAATTCTATGTAAAATCCTATATGCAATTTTATATACAATTCTATATTCTATACTATATGCAATCCTATATACAATTCTATATAAAATTCTTTATGCAATTCTTTATACAATTATATATACAATTCTATATGCAATGATATATACAATTCTATATGCAATCCTATATACAATGTTATATAAAATTCTATATCCCATCCTATATACAATTTGCTATTCAATCCTATATACGATTGTATATGCAATGCTATATGTAATTATATATGCAATCCTATATACAATTATTTATATACAAAATTCTATATGCAATTCTATATACCATACTAAATGCAAATCTATATACAATTCAATATGTAATCCTATATACCATTCTATATGCAATTCTATATACAATTCTATATACAATTCTATATGCAATCCTATATACAATTCTATATGCAATCCTATATACAATTATATATAAACTTCTATATATAATTCTTTATAAAAGTCTATATGCAATCCTATATACGATTCTATATACTATTCTATATGCAATCCTATATACAATTCTATATCCAATCCTATATACAGGTCTATATGAAATCCTATATATAATTCTATTTAAAATTCTATATGCAATCTTATATATAATTCTATAGACAATTCTAGATTCAATTCTATATACAATTCTATATGCAATCCTATATACAATTCTATATGCAATCCTATATATAGGTATATATGTAATCCTTTATACAATTCTATATACAATTCAATATGTAATCCTATATACAATTCTATATACAATTCTATAGTGAATTCTATAGGCAATTCTATATACAATTCTATATAAATCTCTATATACAAGTGTATTTGAAATCCTATATACAATTCTATATACAATTCTATATGCAATTATATATACAATTCTATATGGAATTCTATATACAATTCTATATGCAATACTATATACAATTCTATATGCAATCCTATGTAGAACTCTATATGCAATCCTATATACAAGTCTTTATACAATTCTTTATACAATTCTATATACAATTCTATATGCAATCCTATGCACAATTCTATATGAAATTCTATATACAATTCTATATGCAATCCTATGTACAATTCTATATGCAATCCTATATACAATGTTATATAAAATTCTATATCCCATCCTATATACAATTCTATATGCAATCCTATGTGCAATTCTGTATGCAATTCTATATACAATTCTATATGCAATCCTATGTACAATTCTATATGCAATTCTATATACAATTCTATATGCAATCCTATGTACAATTCTATATGAAATTCTATATACAATTCTATATGCAATCCTATGTACAATTCTATATGCAATTCTATATACAATTCTATATGCAATTCTATATACAATTCTATATGCAATCCTATATACAATTCTATATACAATTCTATATGCAATTCTATATACAATTCTATATACAATTCTATATACAATCCTATGTACAATTCTATATGCAATTCTATATACAATTCTATATACAATTCTATATGCAATCCTATATACAATTCTATATGCAATCATATGTACAATTCTACATACAATTCTATAAAATCCAATATACAATTCTATATACAATTCTATATACAATTCTATATGCAATCCTATGTACAATTCTGTATGCAATCCTATATACAATTCTATATACAATTCTATATACAATTCTTTATACAATTCTATATGCAATCCTATGTACAATTCTATATGCAATCCTATATACAATTCTATATGCAATCCTATATACAATTCTATATACAATTCTATATACAAATCTATATGCAATCCTATGTACAATTCTATATGCAATCCTATATACAATTCTATATACAATTCTATATACAATTCTATATACAATTCTATATGCAATCCTATGTACAATTCTATATGCAATCCTATATACAATTCTATATGCAGTTCTATATACAATTTTATATACAATTCTGTATACAATTCTATATACAATTCTATATGCAATCCTATATATAATTCTATATACAATTCTATATACAATCCTATATACAATTCTATATACAATTCTATATTCAATGCTATATACAATTCTATATACAATTCTATATACAATTCTATGTGCAATCCTATATACAATTCTATAAGCAATACTGTATAAAATTATATATACAAGTCTATATACAATTCTGTATGCAATCCTATATGCAATTCTATATGCAGTCCTTTATACAATTCTATATGCAATTCTATATACAATTCTATATGCAATTTTATATACAATTCTATATTCAATCCTATATACAATCTATATGCAATTTTATATACAATTCTACATGCAATCCTATATACAATTCTCTATGCAATCCTATATACAGGTCTATATGCAATCCTATATACAATACTATATACAATTCTATATGCAATCCTATATACAATTCTATATACAATTCTATATTCAATTATATATGGAATTCTATAGGCAATTCTATATACAATTCTATCTAAAATTCTATATACAAGTCCTTATGAACTCTTATATACAATTCTATATACTATTCTATTTACAATTCTATATGCAATTCTATATACAATGTTATATACAATCCTATATGCAATCCTATGTACAATTCTATATGCAATCCTATGTACAATTCTATATGCAATTCTATATATAATTCTATATACAATCCTATATATAATTCTATATGCAATCCTATATACAATCTTATATGCCATTCTATATACAATTTCATATGCAATCCTATACACAATTCTATATACAATCCTATACATAATTCTATATCCAATTCTATATACAATTCTATATGCAATTCTATATGCAATCCTATATACAATTCTATATACAATTCTATATACAATTCTATATGCTATTCTATAAACAATCCTATATGCAATTCTATATACAATTCTATATGCAATCCTATATACAATTCTATATGCAATCTTCTATACAATTCTATATGCAATTCTATATACAAGTCTATATGCAATCCTATATACAATCTATATGCAATTCTATATACAATTCTATATACAATTCTATATGCAATCCTATGTACAATTCTATATGCAATCCTATATACAATTCTATATGCAATCCTGTATACAATTCTATATGCAATTCTATATACAATCTATATGCAATTCTATATACAATTCTATATGCAATCCTATGTACAATTCTATATGCAATCCTTTATACAATTCTATATGCAATCCTATATACAATTCTACATGCAGTTCTATATACAATTTTATATACAATTCTGTATACAATTCTATATACAATTCTATATGCAATCCTATATATAATTTTATATACAATTCTATATACAATCCTATATGCAATTCTATATACAATTCTATATGCAATGCTATATACAATTCTATATACAATTCTATATGCAATTTTATATACAATTCTATATACAATTCTATATTCAATCCTATATACAATTCTATATGCAATCCTGTATAAAATTCTATATACAAGTCTATATACAATTCTATATGCAATCCTATATGCAATTCTATATGCAATCCTTTATACAATTCTATATACAATTCTATATACAATCCTATATGCAATTTTATATACAATTCTATATGCAATCCTATATACAATTCTATATGCAATCCTATATACAATTCTAATTGCAATTCTATAGTTGCATATTTAATATCTTCATAATTTCTAATTTAAATCATTTAAGACATCTATATTTGAATTCTTAATTTTGGTTATTGAAACATATCTCTAAAATTTAGATTGCTCTGAGAATTCCTTACAAATGGGGACAATTCTGCACTGTTAAAGAAACACCTGTTTCACATGATTTAAATACTTCAAAGTTACTTCTGTCATGTTTAATTTAGTGTTGTTTTACATTGGCTTACATTCTCTTTGCAATACAGAAATTTAAATGGGTCAATGGGTGTTGATAACAGACTCGCCGGGTGTTCTGCTTTTCTAAGAAAATTATTTTGTTGTTAGCTATGAATGACAACAAATGTGAAAAACAAAATATATATTTTTGCGAAATTTTAACTTTTAGTTTCAACATATTTTGCTTAGGTTTAGATACATAAAACATTTGATGTCATCTGTTTACACCCCCCCTTTCATAACCTTTCATACTTTTGTATTTTTTGAAGGCTGTTTACGAATTCAGTCAACGATGTGTAATTCTGGTAGTATATCTATATATATATATATATATATATATATATATATATATATATATATCGTAGTATATATATATATATATCGTAGCATATATATATATATATCGTAGCATATATATATATATATATATAGCTTAATGTGTAAGAGGAAAAGAGAAATTCTACCAAAGGAAACTTATCCAGATAATGCCAAGCTCAATTAATATTGGAGCTTATAGAATAGGAAAACAAGAGTATGAAATGAAGACACAAAGCTATATCTTGGTAGATATAGAATGGACCATTTATTGAATAATAGAATTCAGGCTAAATTTGGGAAATAGAAGCGACTCTTTATACCAGGGCATTTAGAAGCCTTATGCTTCTCATCAGAAGAGTAGAGAAGGTACTAGGTAGCATGGGGAAGATGCGGCGTCTAGCGTACGGTTCATTAGGGACGAAAAAGATTAAGAAGAATTATAGAATGTTGGAGGAAGCTTTATTGAATTCTAAATAAATAAGGAGAAGCTGTTTATATATGGTATTATATATAAGATTGTATATGGTCATTAACATGAGATTAAGGGGTATATGTAATAGGGTTAAATTGGGAGTGTATTGTTGCTGCGTGGTAATTTATTTTAACGGTTTGTGGGGTGTCTATATTCCATGGTGTGGTAATGTTGATTGGTGCCACCTAAACGAAAAATGGCGGCTATAAAATCGCTTATAATTTGAGGGGGGTATGCAAGGTTGTAAAACTGGAAGGTTTTATGCGGCAATGACAATAAGTGTGTTTAACTTGATGCAAAATGGCAAGGTGGAGGAATAAGGAAACCATTACTACTTATGAGAGTGGTAAAAATATATCAAATAATATTAGCGTAATTATAATAGTATGAAAGATAATAATAATGAAAAAATGAAAATTATAATAATAGTAGTAATATAATAATAATAAAAATATAATAATAGTAGTAATAATAAAGATGAAAATAATATAGAAGTAAAATTGAAGATGAAAATAAAGATAAAGATAAAGACAAAATTAAAGATAAACATTAAAAATAAACATTAAAGATAATATTACCAATAGTTGTGACAAAAATAAATTCAAAGTTAATATTAATAACAGTTAAAATGGAGATAATAGTAGTGGTTATGGTAGCAATGACGGGAATAATAACGGGGATAATAATAATTACAACAATTATAATGATGATTATAATTGTGTGTTGGTGTGTGTGTTGCTTTGGGAAAATATATTTTTTAATTATATTTCACTCTTTGTGTATGCCAATACATTTTGTTTAGAATCAAAATGTATGTTACAATAGAGCATATATAAAAGAATAACATGATCAAAATATTAATTTTTAATGCAAAACAGCCCTCTCGCATATTAACAGTTCGGTACATCTTATACCCGTTAAGTTATGCAATAAACAAACGGTTATCATGCCAATACCGTCCCTTTTCATGCATATACTCTTAAGAAAAATGAGAAATTATTTGCTTAGATGGAAAAGCTGCAAGAAGAAAATGTTCATATATAAAATCAAAACCGTGTGTTTGATCTGGCAGTCCTGTTTATTCATATTGTAAAGCTAGCTTGACAACATAGATCTTTAAAAACTGCACGGAAATTTTAATAGGCTGGAGGAGGGCTGTTTGCATGAAAAATAAATATTTGGAACCTAGAATGTAACTATACTCTTATTCCCATATATATATATATATATATATATATATATATATATATATATATATATATATATATATATATATATTCGTATTTTAAAATCTAGATACACAAGTGATTAATCTTTTCGTAATCATCAGTGCAGGATGACATTTTAATTGAATTTTGTTTCATTAATTACATATTGCACAAATATTTATTTTTCATAGATATCTAAATCTTTTATCAACTAACATTTCAACCCAGCGTTACCCGAGTGTTTGGAAGTGTATGTTGAACCAAAAAAAAAGCGGTCAATTTTTTTAACTTTGACTTTTATGATTACCCCTTAACATTAATTGTTTTGGGATGAAATATAGTCATTAAGTTTGATCCATGTCTAAGGAACCTATATCTAAAATTTCAAGTGTTTAGACCAAAAATTTTCGGAAGAGTTTGCTAGAGTTCTCAAAGGTCAAATCTATGAACTTTGACCCCTTAACAGCTAAATTTCTGACCTGTATATCAAATTGCGAGTCTGTAGACTTAAAATTGACAGAGTTATTGCGTAGGGAAATGTACACACACAGACACGTACAATTTTATAGGTATATAGACTAGCATTTCAGCTCGGCGTTGCTCGGGTATTTGGATGTATATGTTGAACAAAAAAAGTGGTAGTAGGAAGGCAGGCTCAAACCTGTACCCCTAAGGGGGAAAAGAACGGCGAAAAAAACGATGTCTTTGCTGTTACGACCACCGCCAAACCGAAAGTGACGTAGGTTTTAATTAAGGCTAGACAATCAAAAGTAGAGGATGACTTTAAAAAATATCGGCGTAGAAAGCGCCCCCTCCCGTAGAAAAGTGCCCAGTTGCAGGTGAAAATATTAGTTTTTAGCTAATTTTTCGATATTTGTCGTGTGAAAGTCGAACTTTAAAACGATACTGCTTTTGTAAAAATCCGTCGTCTTTGTCGAAAATTTTAGGCAGACATGCAAACATACATACATGCATACATACATTTATATATTGGTAACTAAAAATTTTGGACCACAACCGATTAAAAAACTTGCTCTATCTCTGAATACCCTTTATGTAAAATGTCAAATGTTTACACCAGAAATTGTCTGAGTAATTTGGAGAGACCGCAGAGGTCAATTGTTTTTTCATCTTTGACCCCTGTTATGACCCTTTATATTTATTGTTTGGGGCTCAAATCAAGTTGTTAAATTAGATCCATGTACAAGGAACCTATATCTAAAATTACAAGTGTGTAGACCAAAAATCGTTGGAAGAGTTCAGTAGAGTTGTCAAAGGTCAAATCGTTGAATTTTAACCCCTTAACAGCCAAATGTCTGGCCGAAAACCGATCACAAAGATTTTCCCAAATCTCAGTACATTATATCAAATTTCGAGTCTGTAGACTAAAAATTGACAGTTATTGAAAAAGATTTAATCAAAATATTATCCTCCACTGATGGTAACGGAAAAATTAAACACTTGTGTCCGTAGGTATTAAAATACGTATCTATCTATCTCTATATAAAAGTGAACGTGTCTGTGTGCGTGTGTCTCTGTGTGTGTTGTCTGTGTGTGTACATTTCCCTACGCAATAACTCTGTCAATTTTAAGTCTACATACTCACAATTTGATATACAGGGTACTGAGATTTGGGAAAATCTTTATGATCGGTTTTTGGTCAGAAATTTGGCTTTTAAGGGGTTAAAGTTCAACGATTTTGTTTTTGAGAACTCTACCAAACTCCTTCGACAATGTTTAGTCTAAACACTTGAAACTTTAGATATAGGTCCCTGTGACATGGATCTAACGTAATAACTTGATTGGTGTCCAAAACAATAAATCTTAAGGGGGCATATTAGGGGTCAAAGTTAAAAAAATTGATCGCATTTTTATGCTCAACATACACCTCCAAACAACTGGGCAACGCCGGGCTGAAATGCTAGTACATTAATAAAAAAAAGACATGTTCTGGGAATCTATTTGCATATGTTTGCTATTGAATTTCGAAGAAAAAAAGCTACCACACTTCTACATGATCATAAAGCTTAGAAATCAGGATGGGCTAAGGACAGTTCAACAAATTGATGCGATTGTGTCAGCAGAGATAACTGGATCTGAATTTCATGATTTAATTAAGTCTTTAATGGTACATAGTTCAACCTCATCGTAATTGTTTAATTAGTTGATAAGAAGTATCTTACTCAGTTATGTTTTTAAAATTTTCAACTACCGTGAAATGTCTACGGGTGCTGCTAGTTATTATTATTATTATTATTATTATTATTATTATTATTATTATTATTGTTGTTGTTGTTGCTGTTGTTGTTGTTGTTGCTGTTGTTATTATTATTGTTATTATTATTTTTATCGTTATTATTATTATTATTATTATTATTATTATTATTATTACGTCTGGCCATCATATTACGTATATACACAGAAAAGCACTTGTAATCCGTCTTCTTCTAAATAAAAGAGAGAAATAACGGATATATTGATTTATAAAATAATTATCCTCTGAAGTAAAAGTTTGAAATTCAATATAAACGCCATGTTATCGGATAGAAAAGATTAGGTACTAATTCAATATAGGATTGTGTTAAAGTCAAGCTGTCACAAGGGCAATAAAACATTGGTAACAGGAGGCAAAGACAAGAGCAAAAGAACCAACATTAAGTTTCGCAATTAGCAATCCTCAACCATTTGCGGTCTTGTTTGCATGTCAACGGTAAGAGATAAATTTTACCACGGGTATAAAATAAATCTACTTGCCAACTAATCGGGCGGTGTGGACGCTAAAATGAAATCATATATATATATATATATATATATATATATATATATATATATATATATATATATATATGTGTGTGTGTGTGTGTGTGTGTGTGCGTGTGTGTGTGTATATATATATATATGTGTGTGTGTGTGTGTGCGATTATAAAACTCAAATGACCTTGTAACGATGTATGTAACCCACTTTCCGGTTTACGACGTCCGGTTGCGCATGCGCGCATAAACATTAACCATAACAACGTAAACAAATAAACACAAATCGCTTCTTTTGCACATTTTGACCTGCGCACTGAAATATTAACGTTATTATTTCGAAATTATTATTTAACATGGGAAGAGTGGGGTATAAAATAAACAAAAGCACAATTGGGACGCTGAAATATTTACGCTATTATTTCGAGATGATTATTTAACATGGGAAGAGTGGGGTTTAAAATAACCTTAACGTAATGCAGAAACAATGTAAAAAAATGTAGACAATATTAACAATTGTTTATTTGGATAATTTAAACGCGAAAAAAAACAAACAAAAGAACAATTGGGACGCTGAAATATTATTATTTCGAAATTACTATTTTACATGGGAAGAGTGGGGTTTAAAATAACTTAAACGTAACACAGACATAATGTAAAAAAAGCATACAATATTAACAATTGTTTATTTGGATAATTTAAACGCGAAAAAAAAACAAAAGAACAATTGGGACGCTGAAATATTTATGTTATTATTTCGAAATTATTTTTAAACATGGGAAGAGTGGGGTTTAAAATAACTTAAACGTAATACAGAAATGAACGATGTAAAAAAAATCAGATATATCAAAATTTGAATTTAACTATAATAAGTATTATGGTATCTGTTCAGTGCACATTTACCTATAAGTATGGCCAACCACTTATAATTCAGTAACTGCAATTTTATTTTAAAAAAATAATCAATTATAATAAACATAACAACTCATAGAAATCTATCTATATTCTTTTTTCATTTTAATATACATTCATAGAAATGTTTCTGTTATGTAAAAAAAAAATTTCTTTATTTCACAAGTGTCACGCTTATGCATGCATTCCATAGCTAATATAACACTGACACAACGGGCCACGGGTAATCTAGTATATATATATATATATATATATATATATATATATATATATATATATATATATATATATATATATATATAGAGATGGGTAGATAGAGAGATAGATTGATAGATACATAGATAGATATACGTGTATATATGAATGTATATACATATACACAAATATATATAAATATATATATATATGCATATACATATATATGTAAGAATATATATATGCATATATATATGTATGCATATATGTACACATATATATATGTTAATAATTTATTTAAAACGCATTAAGTTTTCATATACCAATTGTAATAGATTAAACAAATCCTTTCCCCATTAATAAAGTGTTTTATGATAAAAAAAATTATATCAATTTAGAAAATCTGCCTTAGAGAAATTTCAATTGGCAACGCTTAATATGGTGAAAAGCCTTAACGTGAAGAAAGAGAATAAATCCATGAGACATACAATTAATACGATTAATAATACTTTTGAACAAATTAAGAAAAATCCTTACTTAATAGTCTCGGCAGATAAAACTACAAACATTTGAAGCATGAATTTCGAATCGTATTAAAACCTTATAATAAATAAATTGAAAAACAAATCACAGAGTTGCTGATGAAGGACAATTTAATATCCAGAACGAAATTGATATATATATATATATATATATATATATATATACACACATATGCATTTATAGGTTAAGCTTTCGTCGTCTTCAAAGGAATGTATCAATTTGTTATCAATTTTGGCCAGGATAATAATCGCAAATTCATAATGTTTGATAATAATCCATACTACCCCTATTTTCACTATTTTGTTTGATAATGTCTTAAAATTAGTAAAAAAGAAAATAAAAATTACGAAACATGAATTAGAAATAATAAAACCAGCAGGAAAAACATTGCTTAGTTATGAGAATAGTTTATAGACAATGAAAAAACAGGGATCTTAACACCCTTCAAAATTCACCCCCTACTCTTTCCTTAACACTGCCCTGTAATATAACACCCCAATTCCAAACCATTTTCATAAGCCTATAACTCTAGACAACCCCAGCATCGCTTTATAGCACCAAATTTATTTTATTATATTTTCCCCCAAAACTAATTTATTCCTATTTTATTTATTTTATTTATTTCCCTAACTTTGAGTCCAATTCTAAAATCTACCCAACAGAATTTATAACTGGTTTCCAATCCAAAGAGATTTAGTACAAGCTATATTGGACGCATCTGTTAACGATTTGAACTGGATGTATTTTAGCTCTTTCTTCCCCACCACCACCATTGCCATAAGCGATTGCTTACTAATTAACCCCGTTTCGGCCTTGAGACACGTGCAAGTCACCATCTGGAACCCAACAAACTTTTTTTTTTATCCGCTCAATTATGTATTTCTTTTTTCTTTTTTTTTTAATTTCTCTCCCCCCTCTCTTGCCTTATCTTATCTTTATAATTTTACAAAAAAATTATTTTATCTTTATGCTTTTTATTGTTTACCCATCATCTTTTCTTTCCCCTATTCTTTCTTTCTTCCCTTTCTCTCTCTTACTTTCATGCTTTGTTTTTCAATATCCATATGTAATCACAAAAAAATATATCTTTCTTTTTTATTTTTATTTTTATTTTAACTTGAATCATCTGACGATATGAACAGAAAAAATATATCCTGTCTATTGAAACAATTCGTAATGAATTAAGTTAATACATTTGAGGTTGTATAATACAAAACATATTTGGCTCTAATTACGTATTGAGTACTCTTTATCCTTTTTAACTACATGTATGTCTTAATATATATATATATATATATATACATATAATATAACTACTTCATTTACTCACATAAAATTAATATACGAAAGTATAGATTTATGCGTAAACTTTAAGTATTTACTTCAAAAGTGCTCAATACGTAGGTAGAGCTAGTTAGTAATTTATAACATATATATGGCGATTAAGCTACACTGAATATTCGGTGTTTCATCCACTTCCTTAGATTTTAAAACCCGATACTATGACCACAAAAGTACATTCAAAAATAAAAAAAACACCGTATAAAAACAACACTAGCGAATAAATACCGGGAACTCAAAGAAAGCGGACATTCACCGGTAGTCGAATCGAAAATAATAAGACAAGCTACCACGTGCAAACATTTAGATGACCCATGTAAATTATGCCTCCATGAAAACCTTGCTATCCTGTACTTAAAAGAGACCCCAAATCTATCAAACTGTAGACGAGAAATAGAAAACAATTGTGTTCACAAAATAAAACTTACTCTAGGATAGCGATACAAAATAGCTTTTAAAACTAACAAAAACAATAGTAAACAAGCAAATAAATAAATTAAATAAACATGAATATACATAAACGACCAGACACACACACACACACACACACACACACATATATATATATATATATATATATATATATATATATATATATGCATGTATGTGTGTACACATATGTATATTTATATATAAAAAGAGCAGAAATGAGGAAAATCGTCTGCTTTAAACCACTAACCTAGATCCTTTGTTCGATAAAATGCATGCCCATTGGCTGATAGGAAGGGGCGCGGTGGATACTAGAAAGCTGATTGGCTAACTAAAATCCTCAACATATATAAAAACAAGAAACAACCACAGAATTCATGCATAAGCCTGACGAATCCTATAGTGGATGAAACGCCGAATATTCAGTGCAGCTTAATCGCCATATATATTTTATAAATTACTATATATATGTATATATATATATATATATATATATATATATATATATATTACAATGAATTTTTTGCTTTTCGACAACATTCATAATATTCCATCGATATAGCTTTTTCTGTCGTACAAACTCGTTTTTATTTATTTATTTTTATTTTTTTTTTGCTAATTTATTTATTTACTTTTTAGACGTAGAGATAAAATATCCAGGAGGTAAGAATAAACATTTTCGACACTTGCTTTTCTTTGAATTTCATCGAGCCAAAAATGTGTCTGAAGCAGTCAGAGACATTTGCAATGTACACGGAGAAGGTGTCATAGGTGAGTCTCCAGCACAAATAGTTTGCAAAGTTCAAAAATGACTATTTTAAAGTCAACGACACTCCCGGCAGCGGAAAACCTTTTCCACTAGACGAAAAGCGTCTCAAAGCACATTTTAAATAAGGTGTGATTTGGCCGAAAAAAATAAACTCCAATCACAAAACGATTCTCAATCATCTTCATCCAAAGAAAAATTCGTTCGAAATATAAAAAAGGACATATATAAACTGTACAAGCTGTTTCCCCTACCTATACTTCACGCCGATCAAGCTTTCTTGATTTGGACATTTAAAACTAATTGTTAAAGGAAACAGCACGAATATTATTTTTCTTAATGGAATCATGCTATGAAAAACAAACATTTATTTTATTGACGAGGGCGCTATGACGTCGAAAAATTTGATTTATAAACAACAGATATTTGTTTTTGTAATATCTGCTAAAATTGGCTTTTTAGACTTATATATATACATATATATATTGTTTTTTTTAAATATATATATATTCACAGACACCTGTTTCATCGTCTGCGACTCATCAGAGTAGCATATATATATATATATATATATATATATATATATATATATATATATATGTGTGTGTGTGTGTGTGTGTGTGTATGTGTGTGTGTGTATTTACACCCCGGGGATTTTATTTTAAATCATTACAAGTTGTTTCAATAGTCAGGACAATAAATTATCCTGCCGAGATCGTCAGACGATCTAACACAAAACCTTTTGGCTTGGATCGTCTGACGAGATCGGCAGGATAATTTATTGCCCTGTCTATTGAAACAACTTGTAAAAATTTAAATAAACATCCCCGACGTTGAAATAATAAAAACATGTACAGCTCTATGGAAAAAAGTGATCAATATGTTAGTAGAGCTAAACATGTTTTTTTTATAAATAGAAGGTACGTATATAAAAACGCGAGACAACCACGAACTCCTCGCATAAGCCTGGTGAATTCTAGCGTGGATGAGACGTGGAATATTCGGCATAGCTTAATTACCATATATATTTTATAAATTACTATATATATATATATATATATATATATATATATATATATATATATATATATATATAAAGCTGAACGTCTGTCTGTCTGTGTGTCTGGTCACGAATAGGCTCCTATATGGTTGACTATTATAGAAAACTGATCACATATAATGATAGAAGATGTATCGAGACACAGGAATGGGTATGTTCGATCTGGCAGAACGGTGGTCCATTAAAATTGTGGGGTCTGCCTTCGCGCCTGGTCCACAAGTATGGATATAAAAAATTTAAAAATGAAAAAAAAAAACGTTTACAAGTGTTTTTGATATAGATGTACATAAGAATACTTTGATAAGTATGTTTTAACTTAAATAGGGATGGTATAATAAAATTGTGGGGTCTACGTTTGCGCCTGGCCTCCATAGAATGGAAATAGGCACACACTTTAATAAGGACTTTTCATATTTATCTGCGTAAGTATACTTTGATAATTATGTTTCAGTTTGAAGAAATATGGTATAATAAAATTATGGGGTGTTCATTCGCACTTGACCTCCATAGAATGGAAATATGTCAAAAGTTTAACAAAGTTTTTTAATATAGATCCACATATTATTGTGATAAGTGTTTCAGTGTGAACAGGTATGGTATAATAAACTATGGGGTTTATCTATTTTATTTTTACTTTCATCATATTTTGCTTTGGTTTTGATACCCCCAAATTCGAAGCTATCTCTTTACAACCTTTCTTTTTCATAACCTATCATACTTTCATAAATCAGAGTTCATTTTTCTGTAGGCTGTTTTTGAACCCAGTCAACGACGCGTACTTTTGCTAGTATATATATATATATATATATATATAGAGAGAGAGAGAGAGAGAGAGAGAGAGAGAGAGAGAGAGATGTGTGTGTGTGTGCGCGCACGCGCATCGTAGTAAGCAACGTGGAGCAATGCTAATACCAGATAGGTGACCATTTGGGAATTCGACTCAGGGAGGTGTGGTTGAGATTGCGCAAAACTTGCTATGAAAATTTCACGCGCAGGCATCTTTACAGTAGGTATACATAGTTTGTCAAAACTGAAGGAAGCCACCACACACACACATACACACACGAGCACACACACACATATATATATATATATATATATATATATATATATATATATATATATATATATATATATACCAATTTGTTGCATCCCACTAAACAAACAATTATCTCAACACACAATTAGTGCACAATTATAATTTTCGTTTGTTTTATTTATGTTTTAGCTCAACAAATGTTTATATTATCTTCTAAAAAAAGCAAATAAAGGGATAAAAAATATATCTGCGAAATAAAAAAAAGAAATTATAATAATGAACTGATTCTTTCCTTTGTTTATTTGGATGCAACCAACTTATATCTATGATCTGGAGTGGAAACCTAACTTTATTCAACTTAATTATACACATTGATGTAGAAATAAAAACGAGTCATATTAGAAGAGACTTCCTTTTCATTATTTATAGTTGTGCTTATTAAAGCATGGAAACCACTCGAGGTTGTCCTAAGAAATCCCCAGCCGATGATCAATACCAAGTACAAGAAATAATGAGTGAGATGAGCAGGATATTATTTAAGAGGATATCATTATTCAAGTAAATGTCTCATTAAATATTATGTTTAGATTAATCTTAAAGACATCTACCTTTTAGTTAGTAGGAAAGTAATTAAGTGGTATCGGAAACATCTTTTTACATGGAAGTTTCGTTTGCTTTTACCTTAGAAAGTAAGACGTGTTCTTGCTGTGAATGCCTTACAGGAAGAGCAGAAATCAGAGCTTAGTCGAGCATCTACCATAATCAAAACTATACAGTAGATAGAAAGTAGTTAATATATCTCTTCTCTGTGAAAAAGGTTGTAGTGACAAGAAGAACCCAACGTAGATTTCGGGGTCGATACGCCTGTCATGAATATGATAATTGTTCACGTAACCTATGAACAAAACATACGGGGGTCGTTCTAAAAACATTTTTTTCTAATGAATGGTACCTTTAAAACAGCGACCTTTTGTGCTCCAGAATTTATTTTTCTACATAGTCACCACCATTCTCAGTGCTCTTTTTCCAGTGATGAACGATAGTAATGCATGGCGGTCCGAGACACTTTTCGTCATACAAGGTTCCTTCCAAAAGCAACGCCTCTTACTTTTTTGAACTTGAAAAATTGAAAACACGGGAGTAGTAGCATTAAAACGAGCGACATTTTTTTTTTTGCCTCAGAATTTATTTTTTCTACATAGTCACCACCATTTTCAGTGCATTTTTGCTAGTGATGAACGATGGCTGCGTACTGACGTCTGGAGCGAACCTTTTCATACGAGGGTTGTTTCAAAAGTAAGAGTAAAACCTTGGGTTTTACTCAAAAACTTGAAGAGGTACAAACATGGTATTGTACTAATATAACGAGCAATATTTTGTTCTCCAAAATATGTTTTCTACATGGTCATCAGCATTCTCAATGTATTTTTCCAGCAATTCGATGACGCATCTGTGCTTCTGACACGTGTATGTAGGCGTCTCACGCCGTCAATATCTGTAAGGGAAAGATGAAAATTTAAGGTTATGAATGCATTATTATATTTATGCAATATGACAATCGTCTCCTTATCCATTTGGGCAGATTAAAAATCGGAGTTACTGTTGAAACTCGCTTGTATGAATATCAAAAGTTCATAATTTATTGTTATCAAAATAATTAACAAGAATATATGAATAAATGTTTCTTAAAATAATATAATATTAATTGAACTAGAGTCCTGATTTTAAGTGTGTGTTAATGTTTCTTTATTAAGGATTCAACAACTACCAAGTCTAACAAAGTACTCAACGAACAGAATTTATAAGTCATGGGCGTTGGATAGCAGGTATATATCTTATATACGCCCAGTGTCTCTCTAAATTTACGAATAAATGCCGTGATCTATATATAGCCGATCGTGTCTTCAATGTTTAGGAAGGTGTATGATGTTCGATTGTGTATGCGTTTTATACATATTTAATGCAGTTCGTCAAACAAGACAATAAAATATAAGGGACAGTTCTTTAACAAAACGGCGAATAGCATCTTTTAATGTGTTGTACCAGCCAAGTCATATACTTATTTTATAATCTACCTCTCTTCTAAGGTAATCTTCTAATCGAATGGAAACACGAAAACGCCGAATTATAGTTTACAGATTTTTATTTCCATGAGGTTCTGCGTCCCGAAGTTTGCACGTTTCTCATTTGGTACCTACATTTTTTTAGAAGTTGGTCCACCGAACGCTTCCATGGACTGCAGAGACAGAATCGACTTCTGCTTGCTAGGCACATCAGACTGCTGACTGAACGCCGTCCATTAGCCAACTAACTGATTTATCAACTCTGCAAACCTTAAGGTGCTATGTGACAGCAGGTTACACCCGTTTACAAGTGAAGTTTTAGGCGGTTCGGTTCGAATAACCATAAAATCTACAATGACAGGGTTGATATGACGCTGCGGCCCGGATGCTAGATGCGGTAGGTTGACGATCCTCTCTCGCTTGGACTGATCGCCCATCCGCTAGGTGAAATTCTGTCAACGACTACAATTTCCACCGACCATTTTCTCATGCACTAACATACCCTCGGCCGTAACTTTTGAACTTAAAGGTTACTTCTAGACTAAACATGGATGGGTACTTGAAATATACATTTTCACAGAAATTCTCTTTAACGTTCTCGACTTTATTTTTTCCTTTACAAAAAATGCATGTCATATCAGCGATCAAGCCGTTTCGTCTCTCTCTTTTTCAACTACAAGGGTTATTCGACAATACCCTAAGATTGACACACAAATAAAAAGCTCTAATCTTGCTCTTCTTAGCCCCCTCTCGGGAGCAATTTTCGACAATCATAGCTGGTTTTGTCACAATATTTTATTGTCTCAAATACCTATCGAATTTTTACAATATTTTTCTATTAGTGAAATGTTTCATATTTCAGAGAACCGAACCAATCGCAGTCCCAGCTTTTGCTTCAATCGCTCTTCGTGCTATTTGGTGTCGCCCGGAATTAATATTATCCAATAATAGTAATCTGTTGAGACAACACTGTGATGATTGGCCAGAATATGAGCATTTAAGATGCGTATCCGACAAGAAATTTTGACATTGAACATGACGTCGACTATGTTATACTATTCTGGGAAGCAGCTCAGCAATATTGTGTCACACAGAAAGGCAGTCCAAGGCTAGCAAATTTGTTCCTGGAATGTTCGTTTAGCTTAAGACGTAGATAGAGAGTAAGAAAAATTGTTGAAGATGAACTGCTTTTCACAGAAAAGCCCCATATATATTACTGGCAAATACAAAGTGGAACGATAAAATTGTCGCTTTAGAAAAAACGATATGATTCCATTTCCGTTTCATAAAAACCGGGTTTCTTTTTAGTTGCAGAGCATCTACGAGTTCGCCAGTTGTGAACAAATCCCAATGTGTTAAAGTGACACAATATATTCAACGAACGAGATTGGAGATGTGCCGATGTAACACAAATGCTCTCTACCGATCCACGTTATGACAAAGGGACCATTGTCAGATCCCTCATAATGCATCAATGGCTTCATACGAATTACAGGGACTTACCCAGGGTGATGAAAACAAAGCTTCCAATTACGGTTATGGTGAAATAGCATTCTTTCGGTGTATTTTAGAAATTAGTAGTAGGAAGTTTTTCCCTGCTCGTACCATGTGTGGCACTCAAAAGATATTAGAGTGTCGTGATATTTCAGAATTTTCTGCTATATTGAACTATGTTGTTACAACACATACACACAGACACACACACACACATACATATATATATATATATATATATATATATATATACATAAATTATGGAAATAGAGATAAAGAGATTTAAAAAAAAGTCCTTTGTCTATCAATGGCTCGTCTTTATTGTAGTCATATTCATCCAGAGGAAGTCTTACAATAAAGACGAAAGGTTGATGGACATATAATTTGGTTTCTTCCTTTTTCGTCTCTTCCTCTCTCTCTCTCTCTCTCTCTCTCTCTCTCTCTCTCTCTTTCTCTCTCTCTTAAATGATGAAAAAGAAATGAAACATATTCGGATGTTATGAAATAAGTCAATTAAAAGTCGGTTAAAAAAATCACGAATTCTAATGGAACCCAAAGCGCTTTTCGTCAGACAAACTTTTTAAGGATATACGTCTGAATGTTTTTTTTTTTTTTTATGTTATAGAAATATTATGCGAAAGGGATAAGGACGACAAAAAAAAAGAGAGAACAAAATAGAATGTGCCCCCCCCATAATAGTTCCCACTGAACCGATGGGTTTCTCTGCTTGCACAAAATAGGGGAGGCTAAAACTGATAGCAAGCGCCTCGGTGACAGACAGGTGGAACGTAGTGCGTCCTCTGTGCAAAACAGAAAAATTGATTGGACATGAAGGCCAACATATCAGGGATATGATTTCCGTTCTTATCACTTCTAATTTGGTGCTTTACCCCTTGCAATTGCTTTTTCGACAAAGTTCGCCTTTCCCCCTTTTCGCAAGGACGTTTTGCCTATCTCGCAATCAAGCAATATTGTTTACAAATTCCAATGTCGGTGTGGTGCCGTCTATATAAGCAAAAAGACCCAGCGTCTTAAGGTTAGAATCACCCAGCATGTTCCCCGTTTCATCCGGGATCATCAGCCTATTCCCATGGATACCCAATTAGTAGAATCGTCTATTAGACAACACTTAGTAGATAAAAAGGATAGTGGTTTAAATTCTCTCCGGAGTGTCTTTCTGTTTTGCGCAGAGGACGCACTAAGTTCCACCTGTTTGTCCTCTAGGCGCTTGAAATCAGTTTTAGCGCCCCCTAATTTGTGCAAGCAGAAAAACATTTGGCTACAGTTGGAACTATTTGGGGGAGACATATTCTATTTAGTCCTTTCTTTTTTTTTTTGTCGTTATCCCTTTCGCATAATATTTCTACAGCAAAAAAATTCATTCAGACATATATACTTGAAAAGTTTGTCTGTCGGATTTTATTACAATTCGTAATTTTTTATCGACTTTTTAATCGACTTATCTGAATATGGTTCATTTCTTTTTGATCTTATATATATATATATATATATGTGTGTGTGTGTGTTTGTGTGTGTGTGTGTGTGTACCAGAAAGCCTTCTACTCTAATAGTTTCTTCCCTCGAACAGCTATGCTTTGAAATACCCTTCCTGCTACCTGTTTCGCTGCCTATGCTAATATGCAGACGTTTAACTGTAATATAAAGTAACATCGTGTTAATCCTTCCTAGGCATGGTTCGAAATAGTAGTCCCTTACATCCAAGTGACGATATGCTATGTTTGGAGTGACCGTGAGGGGAAAACGTATATATAAATAATGAATAACATTGATAAAAATACAAACAGTGTTTCAGCAATTGAGGGCGAAAACAAAGCTTTTATTAACTCTTCAGATCGATAATCGTTATTGATCTGAATCTTTTTCAACTTCGAATAATCATCTCCCACTCCTTACCTTAACACGCAACGCGTATATATATATATATATATATATATATATATATATATATATATATATATATAGAGAGAGAGAGAGAGAGAGAGAGAGAGATAAATAGATATAAATATATAAATCAATATATATATATATATACATTTTATTACATTTTCACACCAAACAAGTCACATTGTCACTTTGATGTAGGGGGCTACTATTAGGGACACAGGCTACAGGGGTACTATATGGGGTATTGAGCAGCAAGATGTCAGTTCACGTTACACTTGAACTTCTGCATGTCAGTACAGTTGGGGAAGCAGGAACCTGGCAGGGAGTTCCAAATTCTAGCGGTTCCGGGAAGAAACTACTGGGGTAGAAGGCTCTCTTACATCTAGGGATCTCTACTGTAAAGGGGTGGGATTGTACTGCTTGTCCGGTATGTTGGAGGTATTTACGTCGAGAGGGTACAAGTTCTTGCAGCTCGTCGGAACATACACCGTTAAAATACTTGTAGAACAGGCAAAGGGATGCTACATTGCGTCGATGGGACAGAGGCTGAAGCTTAGATGATAGTTCAGGACCTATTAGGTTGGCGACTCTCTTTTGAACCTTGTCTAGGAGTAAGAGACTAGTAGCAGATGCACCGGTCCAAATATGACAACAATACTCCATACATGGGCGAATGGTGGCCTTATAGAGGTACAGGATACTTTCAGGGGTCAGTAGCGTTCTAGCACGGTAGAGAGAACCTACCTTTTTCGCTGCAGTCCTGGCAATGCTTTCAATGCAATTGTTCCAACTCATGTTTCCTGTAAATCTTAGACCGATGAGTTTAAAAGATGTGCTTTCAGATAAAGAGTCTTTGGCCATTACTATTGGTGGGAGAGAAGGTTTCTTGAAAGAAACAAGTTTAGTCTTGGTAGCATTGAATGTGACCATCCATTTTTATTCCCATTCCACTACAGATTGGAGGTCATCCTCTAGTGTTTCTGCCATTTATTTAGATATGTGTTCATTTGTTTTCCTGTCGTGTCTGTTATAGAGCGTGGTGTCATCAGCATATATACCCATCTCACAGACAATTTTGTCAGGGAGGTCATTTATGAATATTAGGAATAATAGAGGGCCAAGGATAGACCCCTGAGGTACTCCCGCATTTATATCATATTGTTTAGATGTACGACCATCGAGAAAAACCTGGATTTAATTATATTAAGTATTCTTCCAGTGATACCGTATGATCTGACTTTCCTGAGAAGACCTTCGTGCCATACCCTGTCAAAAGCCTTAGATATATCTAGAGCTACCGCTCTACCCTCCCCTGCTTTGTCCAGTGAATGATATATACGTTCAGAAATTACAGTTAGGATATCTGCTGTGGAACGGGCTTGCCTAAATCCATATTGTTGGTCGGTCAGAAGTTTAGCATCTGTAAGGTGATGGACTAGAGCTTGGTAAATTATGGACTCAAATATTTTGACAAAAAGTGGGAGGATGCTAATGGGGTGATAATTTAGTGGGTCAGTTCTTTCGCCGGAATTCTTGAAAACTGGTACCACAGAAGCAGTTTTCCAGCAGGTAGGAAAGCAAGATTCATTAAGGCATTTGTTGTAAAGTTTGGAGAGGATTGGAGCTACTTCAGGAGAGCACTTTTATTAATAGCACAGCCGGGATGAGATCAGGTCCATATGATTTTGCAGTGTCAAGATTTTTTATAGTGGCATGCACCTGAGAAGGTGTGATTTTCAGATCGTCAATGTGGCGTCTATCCGCAAAGGAAAGGCTGAGAGAGGGTGGTTAGCAGGGTCTAGTGTGGAGTTGAAGGCAAACCGACTGGCAAGCATGTTAGCCTTCTCGGTTGCTGAGCAAACAACTTCATGATTGTTAGATAGTGGGGGAATTGTTGATTGACCATTATTTACTACACTGTTGTAGATTTTCCAGAAGTCACGGGTTCCTAATTTCTGAGCTTCGATGCGTTTTTGGGTGGTTTCAGTAAATTCTCTCTTAGCTGTCTCTATTTCTTTCTTACAGTTACTTCTGACTTCTATATACTTCTGCCTATTTGAACTGGACTTATCCCGGTTAAATCTGTGGTACGCGTGCTGCCTTTGAGCTATAGCAGCTGCACATGTGGAAGTAAACCATTGGGAAGAGTGAGGCTTGCTTTAAAATCTCCGCGTGGGGACATGTGCTTCAATTGCTGTTTTGAACTATTCAGTGGTCTCATTTGCGCACTATTCAGCAGGAAGTGAAAAGATATTTCGCCATTGGGACGTCTCTAATGAGATCCCTGAGTGCTTCCCAGTCGGCCTTTTTATAATATCTCGTTGTTTTGAGCAATGGCTCTTCCGTTTTGGCTCTAGAGTTTAGGTTGATTTTAACTATTATCACTACAGGATCAGCATTCCCAAGATGGCTGTGGCCGTTCGTAACACAATCATCACGAACTGTGGTCAGAAATAGATCTTAAAGTGATGCGTGTTGCTCTTGCTGGTCAGGGAAACGGGTTAGAAACGTAACCGTCTGTGATAGGGAATGTGATATAGAGAAGCTATGTGTTGTGGTGCCAGCTGCGTCCGAGTAATTAGAGAATCCAAGCCAGTTACTGTGGTGGACATTGAAGACACCAAATACAAGAACTTTTGCGATAGTGTCGAGGGTACTGCTATATCTATGCTGTCAGAGACTTTGTTTATTAGAGTACAGTCCTGGGTCGAGGGAGAGCGGTAGAAAAAATAAAAGTAACTAATATTATGTTGCATGTTAAGTCTACAGCACATAAAGGCTTGATCGTCCGGTTCTAGTTTTTTTTCTCTAGTCAGGAGAAGGGTGTTTCGAATATAGACTCCAATCCCGTGCAAATGTCTGTCAGAGTCCTTACAACAGAGTGGGAGATATCCGGGCATGTTAAAGTAGTTAGAGGGGATGGAGGAGTGTAGGTTAGTCTAATTTAGTGTAAGATATCCGGGATGTTTGTTAGGAGAAATGCTTCAACATTATTTAAATTAGTTCTAAGCCCACGGATGTTAGTAAATGCAAGCCTCAAGGGCGGACACAATTTGATTTTCTTTAAGTTTTTTCCTGGTTTATATATATATATATATATATATATATATATATATATATATATATATATATATATATATATATATATATATATATTCCGGGAAACTGGCTTTAGTAGACTAGCACTGTCTTTTGAACACAGATGTTTTTGTTCTTCTTTTGATCGAGCATAATTTTAAGGAAACTTTACTGACTGTTTATTGTCAATCTCTGATGTATCAATTGTAAAATAAATTGAATTAAATGGTAATAGATGTTACTGATGTCGTTTCTACTGTACATTCAATAATTTACAGAACTCACATCAAAATCTAATTAAACCCAAATCTCTCATTTTCTTACAGTAAACAAACTGTTTTAATGAGACAATATATTATTCTTACTCTTCGAGTTATATATTTTTTAATCTGATGTTATGTCATCTGTTGTCATCCTCGTCACTCTACCTCTTGCTGATTTAAACTAGGTCAAAGTAGTTTTATTTTACCACAATAGCGCATCGGGGGGGTCCTACTTTAGAATACCAAATCAAATCGTTTATTTTTGTAAATAGAATGCATATATATATATATATATATATATAATTATAAAACTCAAATGACCTTGTAACGAGTGTTGTAACACAACATCCGGTTTACGACTTCCGGTTGCGCATGTGTGCATAAACATAATCCTATAACAGTGTAAACAAATAAACAAATCGCTACTTTTGCAGAATTTGACCTGTGCACTCAAATATTAACGTTGTTATTTAGAAATTATTATTTAATATGGGGAGGATGAGGATGTTTTGCAACTATTCTGTATTACAAGTATACTGTCGAAATTTTCTTACAAATAAATCAACTTTGAACCGTTGACAACGTATTGTTTTACTATGTACGTTTTCAGCGTCCCAGTTCGTTCTTTTTCTGCGTTTAAATTATCTAAATAATTGTTAATAATTTCTGCATTTTTTACATCGTTCATTTCCGTATTACGTTTTAGTTATTTTAACGCAATTTTCTTACAAATAAATCTGCTTTAACCTTTGACAACCATAACAGCATTTTACAACGTATTGTTTTACTGTGTACGTTTTCAGCGTCCCAATTGTTTTTTTTTCGCGTTTAAAGTAAACGATATATCGAAATTTGAATAGTGCAGATTTACCTCTAAGTATGGCAAACCACTTATAATTTAATGGCTGTAAGTTTTTGTTAAAAAATAAACACTTATAAACAGAACGACTCATAGAAATCTATCTGTATTCTTTTTTTCATTTTTAATATACTTTCATAGAAATGTTTCTGTTATGTCACAAAAACTATTTTCTTTACGTCACAAGTGTCACGCTCGTACATTATTCCATAGCTAACGGGTCACGGGTAGTCTAGTATATATATAATATGAGTAGAAATAACATTATATAATAAAATGATCGTTTTTAATTCATTAACGTGGGGGGGGGGAAAGAATGTCCAAAAGAATATACAAAGATTTCCTTAGATGGTAGACCGCCCTCTGTTTTTCGAGTACATGGAAGCCGAATACAAGCAGGCCGATCTCTAAATGTTACGAGGGGTCGAGGAAAAATAAGGTGGGAGAGAAATGGAGGAGTATTTGAAGTTAAAGTTGCTCCAAGATCAGATCACGTATTATAGTGGCCGGGGATGAAAAGGAAAGGTTGGGGTGTGGGAATCTTGGAGGTTTTCTATCAGGGATAGAGGCGACCATTCACTAATTAACTAAGAACCTCGTCTATGCATTGTTATGTGTCTGGACTGTGGCAGGAATTGGAACTGTACGCGCCATACTTAAGTGGTGAACACTAACTCTAACTTTTCACCTCTGCGCACGCACAGACTTGCTATCTTAATCCATTTTCAGTCACAGGCCGCGGAATATAATCTTTTCTTATCACATCTGATCATTACGTAGATTTGACGAAGGGGACCGGATTCCGATCAGTAACAGTCCCGCACTTCTCTTGCAGTCTCGACGTTTATATTACCATTCTAGCAACGGCCAAGATCGCGAGAAAAAACATTCGTTTCTACCTGTCCTACAACTGCTCGTCGCTGTGGATGACGTAGGACACGTCCAGCGGGTGAGATTGCTCAGATTCTATGCGAGCCGTAACCTCGTTGACATACACACAGTACCGTCTGAGTCTGCTGCATTCACAGAACGCGTGTTCTGGCGTTTCCGCGGCTGGGGTCCTACAATGGAGACGCCGGGTGACCTTACTAGTCTGGCACTGTTTAGTACAGATCGTTGAACAAACAGATATGCTATACTTGACGTTATGTAGGTACAGCTCTCGCATAGAACTGTTCCTCACTCAAGTTTCTGGTTGCATGAAGGGCGTAAATATGATGCTGCACGTAATTATCAGATACGTTCAGATGTGCTACTAGGTACATTTGAGTAATGTAGCAACTTGTAGATAATGTAATAGAAGAAAATGGATTAGAGAATGTCCTTGAGACATATAATGTAACTGCTATAACAGTAGGTTAGGAGTTTCATCATCGGAACATAATTTTGAAATTCCGAAACAATTAACTAAAACGCATCGCTGAAACATATGATGCTTTGCAGTACCCAATCATTTATTGGATAGCTTAAAAATATCATATCACGATGTGTTAAAAAACAAATCATCATAACAAAGAGTTAATAACAAGAATAAAAATTGCATGTAACACTTTCTACGCATATACGATGATAGTCAGGGATTGAAGTTTTAACATGCTTATTAAATGTAGAAATCTATTCCAACAATATATAGTTGACATGTATGCGTAAAGTATTATCATACTATATTTTATTACTTATCATATTTCCATTTATTTCAGGCGTTTCAGCATAAGAACTCCATCAATTTCAAAAGTTCTTTGCTCTAATTAGTAAATACCTAAGAAACCATTAATTTAATTGCGCTTTTAATAATTTATTGCATAACATTTGTGTGAAACATTTTTCTGTTAATATTTTCTCATGCGTTTCTCCACAGTCTCTTTTTCACGTGAGTCACACATGACGATGCACCAGATAATCATAATTTTATTTGTTTCTTCTTTGGAGGAGAGTTCTCTTACCTAATCTGTTCTTGCTTTGTGCCATATTACCAGCAGTCACCACTGATACGCATGTACTTAGCAATTCAAAATATTTACTTAATATTTTTTACACTTAAAATTTTTTTATATCTCATCGAGCAACGCCGTAAAACGGGTTCTGCTAGTTTAATATTAAGTTTATATCAATGAAATGTCCTTTCAAAGAATCTGTTGTGGTAACACATTCTGATGGCAATTTATTCTGCCGTGGGAATTTAGTTGATGTAATCTGTTATAGGATTATACTCCGGGTTGCTTTTCATTAATTATTTTGCTTAAATTTTCAATCATGTTTGCTCTTTCTAAATCAATTTTAGATATCTAGATATGTGTATGTTAAATGCGTTCGTATAGTTTTAATGGTTGCTATCAGCTATTTTGTCCGCTATTTCTTCGAGGTCGGTTACTTTTTTCTCGTTAGGGAATGTGATCAACAATTGTTTCATTGATTGCGGTAATTTCTCCAAACCTAATTTATATAAAACGTTTGCTACCATCTGATTATTCACCAGTCGATTTTAAATTAGTCTCCAACGATACGAAACATTATTTTAGTCAAAAATTGTGTTTTCTGTTTTAGGAAGGAGGAACAAGATATCAAGATTAGATATATAAACTAATTAATACAATTAATTTTCCAGGCTCTGTTTAGAAGTCTCAATAATGTCTGCGATTTGTCTTGTCAAAGGGAGAGTTTATTTAACTACAGCTTTAACGATTATTATCGGTCATCTTTAACCGTCTAGAGCGAACAAAATCTCACTGATTTTGTTTTCTTTTCGGAATCTAGCAAAATATTTCTGGCACACCCGCTCTGTTACATCTTTTTTATATACATGATAAAATTATTATGAAGATTTCTGTAACATTATACTACTGTTCTGTAGTTAAAAAAAGCATCAAATATCATTAGTGTTTAGATTATTATTTTTTATTTCATGGCCTGAAATAGAAGTAAATATGTAAGAATTTATCTACTCAAAAGCTTATAACCTACTGACAACATACTCGCAACACGAAGAAGAGGATTTGAAAAATACCAATATAAAACGATCTTTATTTGTTCGAGACAATGGCATTCAAAAAACAAACGAACGTTTATTGCTGAATAGCTGATTAGGATATATTGTTCCTAGGCAGTCTGTTCTGTGCATAAAAACACCATTTAATTCATTATACTAATTTTTTTCTTGGGGAATTTCACAGTATACTCTATTTCTTAGATGATTTGTGAGAGGAGACGGTAAACATCGTAAGCATAACTATAGGTTATAGTTGACGGGCTCATACACTTGATTATATGACATCGCAGTGTGATATATATTTTTGTATAGCATTTTCTATTTTGGAATATGACAAAGCGAGCTCTGGATACGCTTGCACTGCCACCACCCCATTACTGGCAAAAGGGCATTGAGAATAGTGAGGACTAAGTAGAAAAACAATTCTGGAGACCAAACAGTTGGTCGTTTTAAGAGTATCATTCCCGTTTTTGTAGCTCTTAAACTTCATTTTAGTATTAAAAAAATAGGACGCATTTACGTTTGGAACGACTTTTAAACGTTTGGAACGACATTTATATATATATATATATATATATATATATATATATATATATATATATATATATATATATATATATATAAATTCAAATTAGGCGAAACTACACATAGTAAATTAGTAATAAAAACAGTAAAACGATAGAAAACAAATCAATCAATAAGTAGGATGCACAGGAAGAACAACCCTGACGATGGTCAATCGAGACCGAAAACATTCGGTAAACTAGGGGACTTTATAAGAACTTTGGATCACACAACAAAAATACTTGTACGAAAACAAGAAAAATTCGAAAGAAAGATCATAAAAAGAAGAACGAAGATCCTCTTCAATAAATATGCGCGAATATATATATATACATATACATATATATATATATATATATATATATATATATATATATATGTATATATATATATATATATATACTAGCATGGGTGCCCGGAGTTTCACGGGTGTTTGAAGGTGTGCGTTGAGCAAAAATAGTGGTAGTATGAAAGCAGACTCGAAACCGTGCCGCGAAGGAGGAAAAGAACGGGGAAAAAACGTGATGTCTTTGCTGTTACAACCATCGGGAAATCGGAAGTGATGTAGGTTTAAATTAAGGCTAGACAATCGAAAAGACGGGATGACTTTCGAAAATATCGGCGAAAAAGGCGACCTCTCCCTATAGAAAAGTGCCCAGTTGAGGGTGAAGAAATTTATATTTTTAGCCAATGTTTCGGTATCTGTCGTCTGAAAGGTCGGACTTCCAAACGATACTGATCTTGTGAAAATCCGTCGCCTCTGTCGAAAGTTTTAGGGAGACATGCAAACATACATACATTTATATATTCGTAGGTCAAATTTTCGACCCAACCCGATTAAAAAGCTTGTCCTATCTCTGAATACGCTTTATGTAAAATTTCAAATGTTTAGACCAGAAATTGTCTGAGTAATTTGGTAGAGACCGCAGAGGTCAAATTATTTTTAACTTTGACCCCTATTATAACCCCTTAAAATGCATTGTTTTTGGGTCACATCAAGTTTTTAAGTTAGATCCATGGGCAATGAACCTATATCCAAAATTTCAAGTGTTTATACCCAACATTGGCGGAGAGTTTTGGTAGAGGTCTCAAAGGTCAAATTGTTGAACTTTGACCATTTAACAGCAAAATTTCTTGCTGAAACAGACCACAAAGTTTTTCCCAAATCTTACTACCCTGTATATCAAATTTCTAGTCTGTAT
The DNA here is from genome assembly GCF_053919585.1 of Euprymna scolopes. Lineage (NCBI taxonomy): Eukaryota > Metazoa > Mollusca > Cephalopoda > Sepiida > Sepiolidae > Euprymna > Euprymna scolopes. The sequence continues at coordinate 12,484,720 of NC_136498.1, forward strand.
ACTTAAAATTGACAGAGTTATTGCGTAGAGAAATGTACACAGACAGACACACAGACACGCAGACAGACATTTTCATATATATATATATATATATATATATAATGTTATGCAACGTATGCGTCTAGAATAGTAATTTCAATGGTTATAGTGGTTTTTGAAGCATGGAAACCATCTTATTTTTTTTTTTTTTTTTGTATTTAATATTTTATTTTTTATATTTCAAGCAGTCCTCCACTCTTGGTCACAAAAAGTATCGAAATAAAAATGAAAGACGTTGAAGAAAACTGGAAATTTGTATTTTGAACAGCTTTCATTGCTTGCAACAATATTCGAAAGAGTTTACGTGAATTTATTTTGCTGTTTGTTGAAGAGGAATGTTATATTTTTTATTTTTGCATATATAAATTTTTTGCAACGAATTAAGAAACGCAATTGATTTCAATATGTATAATAAATGGTTAGAAACCGAAACACATTTGTTGAACGATAAAAATAATGACATCAATAGTTATTGTAATAGTAATAGTTGAAACAAAAATATTAATACATAAATATAGTAAAGCATTAATAACCAATGTGATAATTTTAAATAATAATAATATTACTAATATTATTATTTAACCTCTTTACTTACCTCCCCACGAGAGCAGAGTTAGAGACAATGTCAGTTTTTAATGTGGAGTAAATCCCATTCCCCATTCTTACAAAAAGTGCCAACTGGATAGGGACAAAAAATACAAAAATAAAAATAAATATAAAAATAAAATAAAAGTAAAAATTGTTTTGGTCATGAAGAATGTCTCATTCACTGACCAAGGACAGAAAAGGTTAAATGCAGTCTCAGAGCAGACACTCAAATTTGGTCTTGGCCCGAAGGCCAATTGTGTGCATATTAATAAGCATGACAATAATAATAATAATAATAATAATAATAATAATAATAATAATAATGATAATAATAATAATAATAATACGCCTACGTAAAAATATTATGTGCATAAGTATACAGATGTATGTATATATATATACATATATGCATACATAGATATCCACATATACGCATAGATATTCATATATAACTATATGCAACGTACATACATACACAATGCATGCATTCACATATACACACATGTACATATAAATAAACATATGTATAGACATGCATGCATATACATACATTTACATATATACATACACATGAACATTTACATATATATAAATATACATATATACAGGCATTCATAGATTCAAACATGCGTACATGCTCATACACATACACACATATGTGTGCATATACACTTGCATGTGCATATGCGCACACACACTCAAATATGTATACATATACATATATATGCTCATCTGAACTCCAATCTCTGGTCCCCCCTCGCCAATCTTTTAGGAAAAACACTCGTCTATCTGAAACCACTGTAAAAAAAAAACTTTCCCCACTCTTTATCTATGCCTAAATCAAAACGTAGATTCCATGAACAAAGTTTCTTTTTTTAGAACTGCACGCCTGTGGAATTCCGGTTGACTACAATATGGTTGTCTCCAAGTCTAACGTAAATAAGTTCTTGATGAGCCGTTCCATATAAGTTAATAAATTTACGGAATTTCCATTACTAATGATTACTATATTGCCCAATTTCTACTGTAAACTCTTTAACCCTTATCCTCGAGTGGCCTCTTGGTCTTGATAATGTGGTGATGCCTGCGTAAAAAAATATATATACATACAAACAAATACAAACATATGCATATAAGTCCATATATAAATACATGCATACATAGGCGCATACACATATGCTCATATTATCAAACAAATATAATAATTCATATTCATACACCATACATAAAATAAAGTGAGGAACCAAGTAGAGATATGAAGCTAACAATGTATAAATAGATATAAATAAATAAATATAAATATGTATATATTATAATATAAATGGTGTAGATAGAAGAAAATAATAATGATAATAATAAAAAGAAGAACAGGAAGAAGAAGAATTAAAGGATCAAACGAAAATGATATATGTGTTCGCTATAAAACGAAAATATGTAATATGCATATTGAAATCAATATAGAAAAAGGATTAATATGAATGAAAATGAACAATGGAATAAAGTGGAAATAAATTTAATTGAGGATATAGTAATTCATATTAAAAAAAGGTAAGGGAAAATAATCTGAAAAGTAAACTTAAGGTATTTAAAAGGATTAGAAAGTAATGAAGAGAAAAGGCAGATAAAGAAATCGAGTTTATAAAGAGTTTTGAGGACAGAGCAGTATAGAATTAGAGATGTAAAGAAGAATAGTGCGAAGGGGGAGATAGTGCCTGGGCACTAAATCGGAAGGTCATGATGGCTAAGAGTGGAGGGGTGATGTAAAAAGCTACGGGTCGATGCATTAGAAGAGTATTAAGAGATTTGGGTATAATTGTCTTATTAAAATGACGTACAGATAAAAAACGGAATTTTTGGAGCAGTAAGCAAGAAGAGATTGTAATATTTAAAGAATGAAGATTATGAGATTATAGTTAAAATGGGAAATTAAATATCAGTGTGATATAAAAATTACCAGCTAAATATTAAAAAATATGAGGTAAATGGAGGGACATTATGCAATTTCGAATTACCTATACTTGTATTTTTCCTTTGTTGGCAGCTTGAAATAAATTCGTTTTTAGAATTAATAATGTTAAAACTGCGAGAAAAGCTGATAATGCTTACAGTTTCCGATATACAGAGCTGGCGATACTTAGCGCCAGAAGTGTAGAATGTACATTTTTTTAAGTATTGACCATTTAATAGAGAAGCTTATGTTTTAAGCCTAAAGATTTTTAATTAATGAAGAAAGTGTTGCACTCTTTTTGTTGGTTATCTTATCTTCGGTGAATGAATAAACATAGTTTGAAATGAGGGGTTAAATTAGCGTGAAGGTTGAGCCAATATACATATGGGTTTTAGGAGTTGATCGCTGAGTGTTAATTGTATGAATACTATTATAAAAATGTTATGGGGTTAAATGGTAATAAAAACGAAGGAACACTTGACTTAAGAACGAACATGTATTCACATAGATCCACAGGCAAAAACAGGTGGAGCAATAACCTTTCTCAAAGGTTGGGTGTTTGAACCCGACCGTCTTGGTCGCGTGCCAAACTCAGACTGCCGGGCACCGGTAGTCGATACCGGAAGTAACATCGCCAGAAGAAGTGACGTCATGAGATAGTCCATTAATCCCATGGAGGGGCGTCCCCAACACTCCCCTCCCAATCTTTTTGTTCGTAAAGCTGTCAGTACCTCTACTTTTAAGAGTTTACCATCAAGGGTTCGGTAAACTTTCTCTTGCGGAACGACCGCCGTAGTTCAGGTGTTGGTTGAGGAAGTTCAAGATCAAAAGTTTCGAAGACAGTGTCCATCAGCTCATTTTCCATAGGTTGACTGTCGCTGGTTTCAACTGATCGACATCTTCTTAGTTGATTCTGGTGACGTTTGTGGGTATATGTTGGTCCTTGGATGATGTATATCACGTCACCGACTCTCTTAGTATTTGTACCTACCTGCCAGAATGATGTGTTGTTTTGATAACTTTTGAAAAACACTCTTTCACGTTTACTGGGTACACAAGTGGTCACTAGTTGCCTTGACTGTTTGAATGAGAGCTTGGCAAAAACGGATTTCACTTTCCGTCAAACATCGTTTCTGCATGTGAGGCTGCTGTTGGTGTGTTCGAGTTGGGTGTAATCCTATACACGTGTAGAAAATGTTGAAATGCTTCATCTGTTGGGGTCCTTTGAGCCTTCTTAGATTGCTTTGCCTTGGGGAATTCTTTTGCCCGGGTTTTTTAGCTTCCGGTCTTGCTGTTTCAGTTCTTTTGCTTCCTTTGTCAGATGCCAATAAGTCAGATAGGCGGAAATCATGGCAGTGTTTATTTACCACGGATGCGAAGGTTAGGCAATCGTCGTAATCGCTTTTTTGCAGGTTTCTATGAAAGAGCGTAGAATTCGGGCTGAATAGTTCGGATAAAAGTTTGACCGATTCAGAAAATTCCAATTCACTCGTCTTCCTAGGGAGAATATAATTCACAAACTTGCTATGTTCTGTGGTCCCTAACTTCCTCAAAAGTAGGCGAACTTTGTTAGCGTTGCTTCGCTCTTGACAATCTACAGTGAATAGGTCCTTATCTCTCCGATAGAAAGCGTCAAACATTCCCTCCAACTCCGGTTGGTAGTTGAACGTTTCTATAGCATTGCATTTTGTACTTTGGAAAAAAGCAAAAATGTGGCGCCTGTGTTCCGTTCTATCAAATATTTTTAACAATGGGTCCTCCTGTCTCTGTTGTTGAAGTAGCATTCTCTCCTCAAACGCTTGCTGCCTCTCTTGAAATTGTAACTGGAACTGTTTATCACGTTCTTTTAAATTTTCCTCAGCTTTATGGTGCTGGTCCATCTGATCCTTGATTAGCTGTATTAATAATGTTTTAATGTCCTCCATCTTTTAATGGCTTTTTTTCCAAACGCATAAAAAATTGTTTCCGTTTTTACTAGAGAAGAGAGATAAAATAATAATAAAATAAAAAAGAAAATGCCTTTCCTTGAGTGTGTGTGTATGTGTGTATGTGTGTGTGTGTGAAGAGGGGGTAATTTATCCGTTGTTTCTTGGTAAAAACCTTAGAGATAACCCTATATGAGGGTGTACAAACTTTTTTTTTGCTATCTAACGAAAAAACAAAAAAAATGTACAGTGATACAATACAGTTGCAAAAGAATAAAAATAATTGCGGATTGTCCGGCAGTTAACCAAAATGGCTGATTTTTATGTGTGTAGAGTGAGGCCTGTCCCTACGCGACAGACAATTTTTTTCACTTTAAAACCGAAAGTTAAAAATAGAATATTTAAGAAAATTCCACTCAATGAAAGAAAAGTATTTCTCTTTTAGTCCAAGTAAAACGAAAAGGGGGGAAAACATTTCTTTCCCGTTAAAATATTGCCTGAAGTTAGCAGCAAAAACAAAGGAAAAAACAACTTTTCACTTCATTTGAAAAATGTTCAAATTTGCATACGAATAAACAGTTGACGGGTTACACTAGAATTATCCTTGCGGTGAAAATTAGGTCTAGAAGTGTAAGCCATGTTTAGTTTCTAAAATGTTTCGGATGGATCGTTGGTACACACAAGTTCTGAGAGGTAACTTGTTTGCAGTAGACAGTTCCACAGAGCAAAATATTCTTACCGTGTCGAGACGGAAAAAACATGTAAAATTGCTACATAAAAGGTTTTATATTTATGAAGCAATTCTGGTTTCTGATTGGTTGGTAGCAGAACGTGAATTAATTCGATTCGTCAGTTCCTAGCAGCATCGTCTATAAATAGAATCGTCCGACTGTGTGGGATCATACTCCATTCTTCATCCAAAATATTGCAATATTAGGTCAACATTTTGTATCTTTTTTTTCTTTCTTCTTTCAATAAACAACCAAATTAATTTTTAATTATTACAAAAATGCGTTTCGTACAGTTCTTTTCAATTTAAATATAGAGACAAAAATATTACTTTGTCTTGTGTTCGTTTCTGTGTTTTGGGTTTTTTTTTTGTATTTTTAGGCTTTTGTTTTTAGAACGTAATTGCCAGACAACTTCTTAGCTTGTAAATCAGAAGTTCTTTTGAAGTCAATTATAATTTTGTGTTTTGTTTTGTGGAGTTCACCCGTGTGAAAGTCGAATCCGTCGTTCACCCGTTGTGGAGTTCACCCGTGTGAAAGTCGAATCCGTCGTCGCCAGTTGTTATGGGGTTAAATGGTAATAAGAACGAAGGAACACATGACTTTAAGAACAAACATGCATTCACATATATTACAGGCAAAAACAGATGGATCAATACCCTTCCTCAACGGTTGGATGTTTCACCTGATCGCCTTGGTCACGTTCCAAACTCAGACTCCCGGGCACCGGTACTCGATACCGGAAGTGACGTCGTCAGAGGAAGTGAGGTCATGATATAGTCCATTAATCCCATGGAGGTACATCTCCAACAAACAATAGGTAAAGAAATTAGATTTTTGTTTAAAATAGTACTATATCTACATGGGGGGGGTTAAATAACGCTTTTACAATTCTAAATAATTCCTTGTGGGGACGTTACTGCTAAAGGGGTGGATTAAACAAGATATCTTTCTTCTTTATAAGACGGCTTCGGGAAACCGAATGGTGAAGTTCATTTGGTTGAGTGGAACTAATAGTTATATGAAGGGTTGTTTACATTATTATTTAAATTGGGTAGAGAATTTAGATTAGTTCTTTTTGTCATATTATGTATGATTACGGATTTAAGGAGGTTGGCGGTGTTTGTCTCGGGTGAAATTAATCTTCTCATAGTATCCCGAATTTAATAATGCATTATTGAAAAAGGTAGAGCTTTGGTCGAAAGTTATGATCTGTTTGCTGATAGCTTAGGTTTCTGTTCGAAACTGTCGGAAACATTGATTTTATAATCGAATTAGGGTGGTTTAAAAGTTTATGGACATAGAAGAGAGATAAGTAAGGTTTATGGTAGAAGTTAAATGATTCTGACATTAAGTTTGATTTTTTATCAGGTCTATAGTTATGGTAAGGCCGAAGTTGTTGAAAAATAATTATAGCCTTTTAATTGTGTTATTATATTCCTTATGTTTGGCACTAGTAATAAGGGGTGCATCATCCCTATAATGTCCTCCTGGAATAGATTTAAATAGCAGCTTTAGTTCTTTCCAAAGATATCGTCCGACTTAATCTATGGTTTGTACAGGGTCACTACCCATGAGATTATCAAATTATTAGGTGTGACTTTCTTGGTTCAGATTTTATCGTCAAAAAGTAAGAGATATCATCCAGCTAAAAAGATTTGATTTAACTTTTATGTCTGTGAGAATAATACATTTTTATTCATTCTATTTTATTTATTTATTTTTTTGCAAAGAGGAGGGCTTTATTTAGGAAGATAGGAGAAATTGACTGGAAATAATTACCTATATCAAATGTTATGAAGCTCAGCATTTGTTTATCTTTAAATTTAAGAAACCATTTTATAACTGAGTGAGCATTCCCAAAGAGGGAAAGATGCTTTTTTTCCTAAACGATGGGATGATTCTATCAAGAATTATTTTGCTTACTGCTCCGAAATGTGAGTTAAAGGGGCACATTAATCCAATAGAAGGCTTGCACTGGAAATTAGTTTTGTGGTCTTTCAGGTTAAACCTTTGAGTTCCTGGAGTTAGAATGTCTGTATAATTATGAATTTTCATTTTGTAAGTATATTCTTGGCGTCAAAGTTTATGCTATCTAATGTGTTAGGTAAAGCTATTTTATATACGTTTTAATCTATATTGATGAGTCTTGAAAAGTCAAAACCAACTTGTTAATAGATAAATGATATTTACTTATTTCATTATATATTTTTAGTTCTCTTATTAAAGGCAGAATACTTTATTTGTGGTAAAATAATTTTATCGTCTTGGAAGTACCAATATAGTTCTCTCCCCTTATATCACACTTTAGATAGAATTATCGGTATGATCTTGTATTAAAACCGTATGACGCCCTTAAATCTCAATAGACCAGCTGGCTAAGGAGTTAACGACTCGACTACAAGATTTGGGATTGTAAGTTCGAACACGTAAGTAGGTAAGCAATTTGTTTAAATCCATATTTAAAACAAGCTTGTCAAAATTGTCAAATATTTGCTTGTCCCTCCTAAGTTGATCCATAAGTTATCTTTTAAAAAAAAAAGGTCAATACAATGTTTGAAGACGAAAGTGCTTCACAAAATGCCAAATTCGCGAAATTTGGCTTAAAACCTCCCAATCTGGCAACCTTGGACAATAATAAAAAGTGATCTTCGTTTGATGTAATCTTATTTTTAATATCCTTATAATATACCTTGATCAATTTTGTAATGTTATGAGAAGGGAACTCATAGTAATTTCGACGTGAAGGAGTTCTTCTGCGAAAATAGAAATCAACGAAATATTATATAAAAGGAGGAAAATTCGAAAAAAAAAAACAGGTCACAAAAAAAGAATACTGTCAACAAAGAGGTGCTGGACTGAAAAAGTAAATTAAAGATTATCTCTTACGATGTGATGTTATTGTTTCTATTGAGCTATGTAGCACAATATTATTTTGTTAGTATTTGATAGTATTTATTAATTTATCTCATTTGGATCAGTTTTATATATAAAATACGATAGATACTATTTTTCATGGGAAATGATGATAGTCTATTACTCGCTGCGTTTTATTGGTTTTTCTGTCCCAAAACTAATTTTCGCGCGATCCAGAAACACATCAGCTTTATGAAAAATATTTGTTGATCAAATATATTCCTCATTACATGGAATTTCCACAGGTCCTGCTAGTGTAATATATTATATGATTAAATAGAGAAAGAAAGACAGATTTACAGTAAGATATTGAGAGATGGTTTCATTGCGCTAAAGCAGTGGGAAAACACGATTGTAAACAAGTAGACGGCTGTTATTGAAAAATCAAAATGAAGTAAACAATGTTGTAATGTCTAAACCAATGGCTTTAAACCTTTTTACGCATCGATTTCTTCTGATTTAAATTTATTTTTGTTAGCCCTATAGTTTATTTTTTTACATTTAATGAAAAGAAAACTAAAAGACATATATCAACAGTTTATTTGGAAAGAAAAATGAATCCATAGTAATGTTGCATGTACGATGGGGATCCACATGGACCCCTGGTGAGATTCTTTGCTCTAACCCTATATATTGTTGATATGAATTTTATTACGAAACGGCAAGATTAACAATATACTGTATATGAATCCTCTGATAATTGATTCTATGGGCAGAATATATCCACTGTTATTGCAATGAAAGCCAAGACAGATATAAATAAATACATTTAGGATTAAAATTAACGCGTGAAAATGGAGTTGCTAGTAACACATTTTATCTGACATCCAGCAAGACGATGTTCATAAGATTTTTATGAAAGAACGACCGAAAGAAAAAAGAAGAAAAGTAAAGTAGGAAAAGAGAAACTATTAAATATAGCTAAAGCTTCGCAAAACGTATTAATGCGGTTTATAAAAGAAAAGCGTTTGTAAAGTTTTAAATATTGAAATCTTGTTGTTTTATATCATTACTTGTTAGAATTGGGTTACTTTAAACAGTAAATATCAGTAGAACTGAAATTATCAGACATGATCGCGTGCGTCTGCACCTGTTTCTCGCTATATCTAAATTTGATAAAACATTTATAAATATTTCTTGAAGCTAATATTAATCTACGTCCATGAATACAAAATGGAGGGTACCTTTTCACTTGACGCATTTTGTCGTCTTGTGTCTGTCCAACTACAGAAAACTATCTTGTTTGCCTGTGTAATTCGGAATTTAACTATAGCCACATTGATCAAGTTTATAAGACAAAACAAGCGCTTGTTTATGTACACAAAATATTAATAATTAGAGGGTGGGGTGCCTGACATTGCCCGGTCGAAAATACATTAAATATATTTTAATTCATGCAAATTTCTTTATTTATGGTGACATGCGTTTAGGACTCCAGCCGCGTTCCCTACCGTTTGAGCTATCGATAGATAAATTAGAAAGTTTTAAAAACAAGGGCATATGAAGCTATGAATTAAATTGCGCATGTGTAAAAGTAATAGAAATATGTCGGTAAGTTGAAGTTAACATATTACGTTTCAATTTGCCGACATATTTCTGTACGCGTTATTCATCAATCCAAATAAAGATTTTACTTGTTATAAATCATCCTTGGTGTATGATTACTATTTCCTGTTTATTTATGTAACCAGTTGTTCAACAGATTATAGCTTAAATATTTTCATACAAATACACGCATACATACATCTGCCGCTATATTTATATAGATAACTTTACAATCATATGTGTACGATTCGTTTATTTATTGTACCACGTGATATTGAGCGTTTTTCCTCCGAAAGTTCTTTTATTTATTCGAACTATTGAATCATCATCAGATGTTATGGAGCCAAAGGACTTCCTCTTGTTTTCCTATCAACTTGACAATACAGGTTCCCTTCAAAATTAAATTCAACTCACTTAGTAGCTAAACCCATGAGCTCAAGATATATGCCCAGAAAATGAGGGCTTAGCTAGAGAACTATGTTAAAGACTTTTGGCACAAATCCTGATAATTTTATCTAAATGCACAATGTCGAACAAATTTGATATAGCATAGTAACATAAACGCCAAGTATTCGATGGACTCTTGATATCACGAATAAATTCCGCAAACTGAAAAGAATCAGGAATGCAAAATCCAGAGTATATCCTCAAAACAGGTGTAAGGATCTTGGCTTACAATTTACCCAATTTATGTTTGGCGAAACCCAACATTAAAAGAATAAATCTCATAGGAACATTTTCCTTATAAATTTTGGATAAATCGTACATCCTTGGGCGTTGCGAACCGACGTGACCAATTTGATCGTAGGTTTCTTTGGAAAAACCTCTACCTTTATGCGATCTCAGGAAACGAGATTGTAGTTTATTTTCTATTTTGAGTGTCCTATCACTTATATTAGCGTTGCCTAAATATTCAAATTTTGAAGTATTGCCAATTATATATTTCAGAAGTGCATTATATAATACTTTTTGTTTTCGTTGTCAAAATGCCTTTTCTATAATAAGGTATTCTTTAACTAAAAACAGACCCTAACAATCAATAATAATCTTTAATTTACAGGCGTCCGTATGGATAATGCAACCATATTGCCGGTTGGACGATTCGAACCTTAGTCCAAGTATTATGAACGCCAAATTGTTATCGCCACATCGTTATGATGATCACGCTTTTAGATGCGACAGGCGAGAGAATCACTCCATTTTCTTAACTGTTTTGTAGTCGTCGCTTTCTGAGATAAATACTTTTCATTTGCAATGTCACAATGTCCGACATAATCGTCATTATTTTTTTTGTTATGTCGACAGTTTACGACATTTGTATACTCCGATTTCCCCAGACTGATATTGTTGCTGCCTAAATTATCTGTACCTCTTATACTATTTTTTTATGTTCAACAACGTTTTAGCCGTATCAAATACTGTGTGGGGGGACAATTGCACGCACAGCCTGCAAGATAGTTTTATACTATCCTGGTTGTTATTTTTAGGTTAGAATTGTGGGACTTATGTTCACATTGGGCAATTATAAGCAACATTTAATTGCTCAAGTTTAAACCGGGAAGATTTTTAGTTAATCTCCTTTTGTGGGCAATGCCAGAACACGGGCCAGCTAGTATTAAATAATACAAATTAAATAATAGTATATATTAAATATATTTACATAGTTTTCAAGGAGAAACTCTAAAACATTTAAACAAATTTAAATAATGGTTTCTCTATCATGTCATAAAGAGGTAATCGCAGTAATAATGATATGATAGCGTGTGCCTGTGTTTCGTACCTGTACGCAACTTTGATAAATATAAATTGAATTATATTTTAATTAAAAATTGATTTGCATCTATGGATACGAAATAGAAAATTCCCTTTCATTTCACGCCATTCTGTTTTCTTGTATGGCTCAGTCTATAGAAAATCTTGTTTGCCTGTATAAGTATCTGTAAACATTTTTTAATAAATAAATATTTTAATACGCATAGAGATTTATGTTTCAAATTCTGTACATGTCTTAGTATGGATGACGTAGGCGGATGATTTGAACCCCGAATTTAATTGAACCTTTGTGACAATAATGCTATTATTTTTTATTGGTTGTTTCGTCTTACTGCATATCTACCTTTTTTGTTTATTAATGCAGAATCCAGTAATTTTGGGAAAAGTTTATACTTTAAATTCTTATAGTTATATCTTCAAATATTTAATCATAGTGTTTTGTTTGGTTTTGTAGTTTTGTAGAGGAAAAATGTTTTTTTAGTTTTTTTGTTTTTTTTTTAATTTGCAGTTATTTCATGCCGGAGAAGGTATTTTGAGAATCGATGTTTACTGTGTTTACTTTGTTATTTTGTGGTTATAGCTTCTTATTATATTTTGTTTACAATGTTTATTTAGAGATTTAATAACTGTTCATGTTGGTGGTAGAAAACAGGATTGAATAGTGAGATAAACAGGTTCTGTATTTAACAATTTTTAAATCTAATAATCCGATCCAGTTTTCCAATTTTCCAACCAATGTTACTAAATTTGAATTTTCAATTAGCATGTCCCTCATATAACTTCTCTATAAGCAAGAATCTATATTTACAGCGTGCATTTACACAAAGTAAACAAAGTTGAACATAATTATGAAAAATTTGAAAAACCCGATAATGTTATTAAAAATCTTATTAAATGATTAAAACCAATTTTCTGAAAATTTCGATATAAGACTGCAGTTAAATGTGCTGGTAAACAGCAAAACAAAATAAAACAAATAAAATAAGCAACATTTCAGCTAGAATTCATCACTGTCAACTTTTCCTCTCAACTTCCAGGACATGTTCTGCCAACAGGCATTTTATTAGAAAACTGCTCCCATTCCATTTGCATACGTGTGCAGTGGGAGATGAGATCTCGTGAGATTCCACGAGACTACACCTTATAAATCCATGGTTGCCATCGTAAATGTCTCTCTCTCTCAGATCCCATCCGAAGTTAGGGCAAGACACACACACACACGGGTATTTTCTTCTTTGTTTATTACATTCAACTCTACCCCTGGTCTCCAGACCACACATGTGGCATGATGGACGTGATCGTTTGTTGCGGGCACTCCTACGAAGGAGGGTGGCTGGACTACTTCATCTGTATTGGAGCTCTCAGAAAAGGCGCCGGGACCATTGGCATCAGCGTTAGGGCGTACAGCCATACCATCAGGCTGGATTTCTTCATCTTCATTGGAGCTCTCAGAAGGAGTGCTGGAACTATCGGCGTCGGCGTTGGGGTTCGCAGTTGTACCATCACGGAGAATAGGTCGAATCCACAGGTCATCGTTGGATGATTCACCATTACTGCTACTCGCCAACTGGTTCTTATTTAGGGCAGGGACGATATCTTTCACATGGCGTGGGGTATCATCGACTAGCACGGCTTGCTCACTGATGATACCAGTTATTCGCCCTCTTTGAAAGCATCGATTATTGGGAGGCTTCACACAGACAGTGTCCCCTAACCCATACGGCCCTCGGGTTTCCTGCCGATCAGGCAGAGGGCGTCAATGTCCTTGATGCGCACTTGATAGCAATGGATCGCATTGGTGGGTGCGCTTGCAGCAGTCATGCCATCCTTTGGTGTTGCATTATATCTATAGACCGTCTCTGTGATCGTGCATTGTTTTCTTGCTGCGATCCTCTTCACGTTTCGATGGCACCGCTCTGTTATGCCGTTGCCATCGGTACATATGCACATCTGTGTCTTAGCTACGAAACGTCTGAATTCCCCACTGCAAAAGGCCGTGCCATTGTCTGTGAGGATCTCTTCAGGCGGTCCCCTTTCATAAAATATGAACTCCAATTCACGGATGAGACTGGAGGAATCCTGTCTTATTAACGGACGCCAGGTCGCGAACCTTGTCGGTCCACAATCGATCAGGGTTAGGAAGTGCTGGCTGCCGTAGTTGGTTATGTCCATACCCAGTTGGCTTCAAGTTACGTCTACTCCCTACTGACCTTTCCACCATCTGGCCGGGGCGGGGTCGATTGACTACCGCTTTCACTGTACTTTTGGACACCGACAAATTGGACAACTGTACAAAATAACATGTCCGTCTCAATTCCGGACGTCCATTGAGGTGGTGTATCTTCCTGATTTCATCCACCACCTCAATAGAGGCGGTACATAATGGTATTGGCTCGGCTTTATCCGAGTTAGCCCATCAGCAAGGTTGCAATTTGAAGTGACCAGTACCGCACCCACAGACAGGTTGTACTCTGTTACCAGCTTTTTTACGATCTCCAACATCCGTCTGATCAGCATTTCGCTGGCCACCTTAGTGCGCACCCTGGTCTGTCAATGTGTCTAATATCAAGTGGTTCACGCAAAGCGAATCCGTGTGTATGCAGAATTTCCTGACTTTCCACGTATTAATACCTTTTATTACTGTATCGAGATCTGCCAGGTTGATATGTCCAACGTCATTTGCCGGTTGCAACCAGCAGGCGTCCTCAATCGCAGCCCCATTCTTCTCCAACAGCACACTAATTGCTAGAGAGCTCGAATCCACTCACACATTCAGTTTTTCACCCTGCACGCACCAGTATCCTTTGGCGGGGTCATCCTGCTTTACCTTTGCGATGGTCCTCTTCACCATGCCAACCAACAGATCGTCGGCTGTTTCATCATCCCAGCCTTTGGTGACTGCGCTTGCCCTCCTTTTTATGATGCCTGTTGCCACACGAGTCCATCCACACACTGGTAGTTGCCCCTCAAGTTTTCCACACGGGGAGAATACTGCTCTCCTCGTGAAGACATCGGGCACTTCAGGAACTGCAGTTCCGCGCCTCCATTTAAAAGTCCCTCGTTCCTGTCGAATGTTCAGGCCAAAGACACGGACACCATTATCCAAACGTTCTGGGTCCTTGCACGTCAAACCAAACTCAGCCGGTTTGGACATTACACGTGATGATGACACAATGTCTTCGTTCACATATACTTCATCAAGGTACACCGATGTCCCATCTTTTATTGTTTCTTCCTGTGACAAAACGCGCATAGCGCGACAACGGTGAGAATTTTTTTATTGGGGCAGCAAAGCAGTTCTTGCTATTAATGTTTTACATCGTGGAATCAAAATTGGAGCTCAGTCGAGCATCTTCAACGGAATTAACAATGTATTAGTGAGAAAACAGCTCTCAACAGGAGAAGAGATCAGTACACTAAATTTTGAACGTTATCTTATATTTAATGAAAGCAAAATAAATTCTGCAGAGTCAGATTTTAGAGTTATTCATCCACTGTTTCTGGGTGGATTTATTTTATTTTAGTTTTGGCGGTGTAGCACATAAAAGACAGCAATATGCACCCCAGCGTACTAAAACTTTGGAGACTCCTAAGCTAAGCACATTTCATATGTACATATAAGTGCATATTAAGTATACTGCTAAAGAAGTATACTTAAGGACCATGCTAGAAGTGTAAGCCATGTTTAGTTTCAGAACAGTTTCCGATAGTTCGTTGTTCTAAACAAGTCTTGAGAGGTGACTGGTTTGCAGTAGACAGAATAGTTTTCGATGGTTCGTTGTTACACACGATTCCTGAGAGGTGACTGGTTTGCAGTAGACAGTTCCACAGAGCAAAATATTCTTACCGTGTCGAGACGGAAAAAAAGATGTGAAATTGCTACAGAAAAAGTTTAATATTTATGGAGCAATTTTGGTTTCTGATTGGTTGGTAGCAGAACGTGAATTAATTCGATTTGTCAGTTCCTAGCAGCATCGTTTATAAATAGAATCGCCCCACTGTGTGGGATCCAACCCGATTATGAATAAAAAATATTGCAACATTATACCCTCTATCGTAAAAGGAAATCCGTTTTTAATGCGGTTGGCTAATTTGACAAGAAAAGAAGCGTGTAAGGTTGTTGCAATGCACAGAGCTTATCTAATTATTTTACGATATCAGTTTATAGACAATTTTTGGAAAATCTACAACAGCGTAGTAAATAATGGGCTGTAAACGATTCCTCCACTATCAAACAATCATGAGGTTGCTTGCGCGGCAACCGATAATGCAAATCTGCTTGCCAGTGGGTTTGCCTAAAATTCCACATTGGACCCGGCACACCACTCCCTCCCTGACTTTCCCTTGCGAACAGACGCCACACAAGACGATTTGAAAATCACCCCTTCTCAAGTACAAGGTATCATAAAAAAAACCTACACACCTCAAAAGCATGTGGACCCGATCTCATCCTGGCTGTGCTATTAACAAATGCTCTGCTGAGGTTGCTCCAGTTCTCTCCAAACTTTACAATATAAATGCCTTCACGAATGGTGCTTTCGCGACTGCTGGAAAACCGCTTATGTGGTACCAGTCTTCAAGAATTCTGGTGAAAGAACTGACCCACTAAATTATCGCCCTGTAGCTTCCTCCCGCTTTTCACCAAAATATTTGAGTTCTTAGTAAATCAAGCCCTAGTCCATCACATTACTGCTGCTAAACTCCTGACCGACAAACAATATGGATTTAGGCAAGCCTGTTCAACAGCAGATATCTTAACTGTAGTCTCTGAACGTATATACCGTTCACTCGACAAAACAGAGGAGGGTAGAGCGGTAGCCTTGATATATTTAACGCTTGTCCTCTAAGGAAAATTAGATCATGTGGTATCACTTGAAGAAAACATAATGTAATTAAATCCTTCTTAAGTAAGAGAAAAATCCAAGTTGTCCTCGACGGTCGTACATCTAAACAATATGATATAAATGTGGGAGTACTTCAAGGGTCTATCCTTAGATCTTTATTATTCCTGATATTCATAAATGACCTCCCTGATAAAATTGTTTCGAAGATGGGTATATTTGCCGATGACACCACACTCTATAACAGGCATGAGGGGAAAACAAATGAACACATATCTAAAGACATGGCGGAAAAACTAGAGGAAGACCTTCAATCTGTAGTCGAATGAGGACAAAAATGGATGGTCGCCTTCAATGTTTCCAAGACTAAGCTTGTGTCCTTCAATAACTACAAGAAACCTTCCCTGCCACCAATAGCAATGGCCAAGAACACATTACCTGAAAGTACTTCTTTTAAAATCCTCGGCCTAACGTTTACAGGGGACATGAACTGGGATATATACATTGAGAGCATTGCCAAGGCTGCTGCAAAGTAGGTGGGCTCTCTCTACCGTGCTAGAAAATTGCTTCCGCCTAAAAGTGTCTTTTACCTCTATAAGGCCATCATTCGCCCATGTATGTAGTACTCTTGTCACATTTGTGCTGGTGCATCTGCTTCTTGTCTCTCACTTCTGGACAGGGTTCAAAAGAGAGTCGCCAACCTGATAGGCCCTGAACTGTCATCTAGGCTTCAGCCTCTGTCCCATCGACGAAATGTTGCATTCCTCTGTCTGTTCTATGAATACTTAATGGTGAATGCTCTGACGAACTACAAGCACTTGTACCTCCTCGACGTGACTATCCTTGACAAATCTGACAAGCAACCTAAGCAGAGCATTTTTAAATAGCACAGCCGAGATGAGATCGGGTCCACATGCTTTTAAGGTGTCTAGGTTTTTTATGATACCTTGTACCTGAGAAGGGGCGATTTTCAAATCGTCTAGTGTGGTGTCTGTCCGCAAGGGAAAGTCAGGGAGGGAGTGGTGTGCCGGGTCCAGTGTGGAGTTACAGTAGAGATCCCTAGGTGTAAGAAAGCCTCTTACTCCAATAGTTTCCTCCCCAGGATTTCAGGTCTTTGGAGCTCCCTTGCGGGATTCTGCTTTCCCAATTGTACTAATATTCAAAAGTTCAAGTGTAATGTGAACAAACATCTTTCTACTCATCTCCCTTCATAATCCCCCGGCAATTTATGTCTCCGATAGTAGTCCCCTACTTCAAAGTGGCACTGTGCCTTGTTTGGGATGAAAATTGATTAAATAAAAAAAGCAACGACAGATATTCGTCTTCTGTTTGAGAGCTGGAAGGAACGTCGGACTCAAGAGTTTATCAAAATAGGTTACTTCTTCAAGAAAAAAAACATTAATGCTAGTCAACCTTAAAGGAGACAGAACAAAAAATAAAACAACAGACGGTCTCTTATAGATATGCTGGGACGTATCTAAAATAAGAAACGGCTATTCGATCTGCACGTGTAGCGATAAAACGGATATTTCAAATTGAATCGTGACCGACCGATAACGGAGAGACAGTTCGTCTTATACGTATGTTCGGTCACGTCTTCAAATTTGTACGTAGGTGTATAAAGAAAACCTTCAAACGGATTGCGCTTTAAAGGGTTTTCAATAGAAGAAAGTAATTCATACACGTTAGAACTGATGTTTACAAAACCAGATTTTATCATATAAAAATAATATATTAGACATACTCACACAGTGTATACACACACACACACACACACATATATATATATATATATATATATATATATATATATATATATATATATAGTTTAAAAAAAGTAATAGGCGGAAGTTTCTCGAGAGTTCTTTCGGCTATCATCTCGTCAGGAGAAAATCGATAGCAACCAAAATAATATTGTGTCGAAAAATAAAGAGTTCTAATGGGGAACTTATTGAATGTGCCAAAAGTACGGCACATTCAATAAGTTCCCCATTAGAACTCTTTTCCTTTTATTTTAGCGAAACAAGTGAATGAATGAAAGAATACAATCGTTATCATTTTGCTTTTCTATTAAATCAGTACTATACGTATTCGTATCGTTTCTACCAAGACTAAAAACTATGTTTTCAAAGTTTGTTAAGTTCAACAATTCCAACGGTTACTTTAACTTTAAGTAAAGAACAAATCATGAGAACACTGCGTAGATATTCTACATTAATCCGAGTTATAACAACGAACCAAGACAGTAGACGTTCTACACACGACTATTTTTCGGTTTACACCATCGCTTAAAGAACTGTTCTGATAAAAAAAAGTATCAAATATGTAAGATTATCAAGATTACATATTTGCAGAAGATTTTACTTACACTTGAAAATCATTCGTGAATTCTGAGGTCAAGTTCTTAGTATAATATATAAACTTCGGAATCGAATATATGAGGACGTTTTTATTTCTTTTTTTTTTTTTCTCTCATGGAAAAGATATTGCAAATCTATGTCTTCTCTGTTGTCGTTTTCATGACAAGTGCTCGTTTGATCTCTCTCTCTCTCTCTCTCTCTCTTTCTCTCTCTGCAAAACATTCGCAACACATATTCGTGTAACTTTTAGCTATTAATAATTTTCTCTAACTATCTATTAGTGCCGAAAACTAAACGAAAATTCTATAGGCAAAGTTTTTTATAACAGTAAGTAAATGGAACACTATACTGCAGGACTGCTTCCCACCTGATTATAACATAGTCATTTCTAAATTAAATAGAAATAAGTTATTGTTGAGCCTTGGTTTTAAATAATTAAACCCTATCCAAGTTATACAATTACCCTCATCACGGTGTTGTCTGACATTCGACCACCCTCTCATTGACATTAATTCTTGAGTAGCGCTTAGGCCTTAATAAGAAGTGCCCTTTTGTTAAAACATACCATGAAGATAGTTATAATAAGGGAGAGACGGTACAACAAGTCTGTTCACGTGGCATGGGTTTAATAAGGTTGCTTGCATGTGAAATATTGAAAATCATTGTAATCAGTTGACGTTGGCTTCTTTTCATAAATGGAAGCCGAACGAATTTAGTCATGAAAATAATGTTTCCCTTTAGTTGGAACGTTGTCTTTATCTTAAAAATGCTCGTGATCTTTCTGACCAAACTAAGTATCGTCCTGTTTGTCTCATCCGTATTATTTGCAAAGTTTTTAAGGGTTAGTCAACAGCAAGCGTGTTTATTTTCTGGAAAATCTGTGTCTTTTTAATAATCTTCAATATGACTTTCGTGGTTTCGTTAAACGGTTGATGATTTAGCTGTTGCAAGTGAGCGGATCTCTCGGTTTTTGGATAATTCAGGACATGTAAGATTATTTCGGTTGATATTTTGAAGACGTTCATAGAGTGTCGCATTCTGATGTTCTGCATAAACTTCAGCGTTATGGTATTGATGGCGAGGTTCTTGACATTATGAGGTCTGTTTCTTACTGATCGTAGAGTGCAAGTGATTACCGATGGTGTATCTATGTTCTCTTTTCCTATCAATGCTAGTGTTTCTCGGGCCTCTATTCTGGACTCAAATCTGTTTTCAATATTTACGATTCCCAAGGGAATATTATTCCGACGATTAACATTTATGCTGAAGATACCACTATTTTGTGTTGCGTTGCTTCTCGCTCATCTTCTGCAAATCAGTTGAAATGTACATCTAATGCAGAAATGAACTTGGATTCAGTTGTAGATTAAGGTACTAAATTGCTTTTTTATTTAATATTAACAAGTTTCAGCTTGTGAATTCCAATCTTAGACCTGTTCCCTTTTTCATGAGATTCTTATGGAGGGATTTGATCTTCTCAGTCTTTCTTCATCATCAAATCCTTCTCGACTTTCAGATACTTGATCCATGGCTCTTTCTGTTTTTCGTAAAGTAGGTCCTCCATCTCTTTCTTTCTTTCTTTCTATCTCTCTCTCTCTCTCTCTCGCTTTCTCCATCTCTCTCTCCCTCTCTCTAGCTCGCTCGAAACACTTTCTTACACCTGAGGCTATTCTCTATAAATCTACATTTTGTTCTTAAGTTGCTATAATGAACTGAGAATATTGTCCGATTTATATGCGCATAGAGTTCTGCTGGATAACAAATAGCTTTGAAACTTTGATTTCCTGATGGTTATCATGGATTTCAATAGATGAAGTGAAGCATGTTAATCTATGGATTAATCAATTGAATTTATGAACGTATTTGTTTATACGATTTTTTTTTCGCAATTTTTACTTGAAAATCATCGCTTATCAAGGACCGGATGCCACTAAAGGATGAGGGATAATAAGTGTCCAGATGACGATGGCACGTCACTATAATGACCAGTAATGGTGGAACTTGGTTAGGGTTTAATTATATAAAAGCACAAAACAACAACGTGTTCAAAATATTTCATACTCTCTTAATACATTATTATCTAGTGTTTCTTTTCTGGCCTTCTCTGGAATCTGTCGGTTTTTAAATAGTTCAATTTAATTGATAAATGACAAGGAATTAAAACAGCACATTCAAACTGAAATTAGAATATAAAACATTTGAGGAAATAAAATAAAATGCTATTCAATTAGTCAACGAAATGGATTATATACGTGTATTGCGCACTGGTAGGAATGCAATTTTCTCCTCAAGAGAAGACAGATTATTAGTTCTTTTTCAACCCCGAAGCGAATAAAAAGCAGCTCATTGGTGTTTGTTTTCTTTGTTTAATGATTACAATAACTTGTAAACAAGATTAAATCTTTTTATTTAATTTTTTCAGACTGGAATTGAAAATTTAGATATTTTTTGGATTATATACGAGGTTAATCGAAGTTAAGCCTCGTCAGTACTAAAATGGTTTTCCATTTGATGATACTACCATGTATGCATATAATCTAGAACCTGTAAAACCGATAAGTATCGTCTGGCTTTTCTTGCCAAAAACACGCTGCATTAGATAATGCAGCGCCCATACGACTCGAAGAGGCGACGTCATGGAACGCATCTATCAGCTTTATACCGGCTGTTTTTTTAGTCTTTTTCCTTTAATTGCAGATTTGGACGCTATCGGTTATTTTTAGTTCAGCTTCGTTTGGCAATTCAGTATAAAGTTGCTGAAACCCAATCAGCGGTTGTAAGTTGTTTAAATTTATATTAAAAATGACGATACAGTTCGAGTACCTCATCGTGCATTACGTGAGTTTTATTCTTCTTTTAATTGTCCATCAGAACGAAAAATAAGAGAACCTGAATAGTTTCCATACCAAGTTTACCCCAAACAATAACGCCAATTCCGTAAAAGCGATTGTTACTGTACAGCGTAGTATTGATGCTGCTGCAAATATGTCAATTCGTCAACATCATCAACGCTTTGATCCCCATCTGGCATCAATTGAAATGGATGACTCTCGTCTAGGAGAGGCCCCGTGTTTTGACAAACTTCTGGGTTTGTCCTTTACTCCTGATCTGAAATGGAACACGTACATCAAGTCTGTTACCAAGGTCGCTGGAAAGATGGTAGGATGCTTCTACCGCTCCAGAAGATATCTCACTACTGATGCAATTCTCTATCTATATAAAAGCCAATTACGTCCACGGATGGAATACTGCTGCCATATATGAGCAGGAGTTGCTAAAAACAGCCTATCCTGCCTTGACAAAGTACAAAATAGACTTTGTGGCTTAGTGGGGGATGCCCTTTTCTCTACCCTGCAACCTCTCTCCCACAGGAGAGACGTTGCGAGCCTATCCTTGTTTTATCGTTATTTCCATGGCAGGTGCTCGTCTGAACTCCAATCTCTGGTCCCCCCTCGCCAATCTTTCACGAAAAACACTCGTCTAGCCGAATCCACTGTGAAAAGTTTCTCCCACTCTTTATCTGTGCCTAAATCAAAACGTAGATTCCATGAACAAAGCTTCTTTCTTAGAACTGCACGCCTGTGGAACTCTGTTCCATCTGCCTGCTTCCCACCTTACTACAACTTGGATGTCTTTAAGTCCAACGTTAACAAATTCCTAATAAACCGCCCTCTTCATTAAATCTCCACACTAATGTACTGTACTCGCAATAACCCTTATCCCTGAGTGGCTTCCGGGTCTTGATAAGTGGTGACTACCGTGTAAAAAAAAACAAAAAAACATGCTCAATAATTAAACTTGCGCCGTTTGATTTAAAGTATCAAATTTAAGCGTATATTACAATCGGGCATATTCTAAAAGCCAAAAAGATAATAATTTTTTTTTTATTTTTTATGATTTGAAAATGAATCGATAAATACATATTGTTATTCATTCAATTTTTATTTTCATTTTCTAATTTTGATGATGATGTATATATACTAGAGAAATAGCCATATCATGTTAGGTATAAACAATTAATGTTTTTGAATTTTTAAATTAGGATTTAGACTATTCAAACGGCTGTTTAAAGCTTGAGTGTCATTTTTTTTCTTCAAAATTTTGGCCGATACATCCTCCGACCTGCTTGGAGAACGTGTCTGTCAAACGTGGAAATCTGCACGGAATTTCAAACGGAACCGTTTATTCAATTACTTGGAGTAGCATGTTCTCGTTTCTGCAATCATTATCGATTAGACATTCTAAGTAATTCGCAATTGTATACTTCGGATTAAAACTCCAACCTCCAGAATAGTGTTAATTACAACTGAATTTTACTAAACACTTTACTTGCTACGCCATTGGTCTTGGCGACCCAGATGCTATGAAAATAACATTCGAGAAAAGAATAGTAGTCCAAATATTAATAATTGTACGTAATATAGCATTAATTTAAATTTTAACATGTTTCTCTCTTGTGGAGGTGTAGTGCCGTTTCGGTAGCACCCTTATGAATTGAAAGATGTATGAACTTAAATAACGTGCTCATATTACTCACCTTGTTTCCTAGAATATACATTCCATAATTAACAATAAAGAATTTAATAGCTTAGTATTTTACTAGGTACATATATATTATTGAAGTTTTGCGTGTTTACTGAATCTTTAAAAACTACTGCTTAATATAACTCAAAAGTATGTAGAGCAAGTGTTTTCTTTAAAAGTAAATGAGTTTAGGCAGATTAAATTTCATAATTAAATTAGGTATTGACGTATTCAGTGAATTTCCGTTGCTGAAGTTTTATTTCAATAATTAATCAATTTCTACTAAATGCAAAATAATGTGGACGAGAATGCTAAGATGCATTCAATAACTCATAAATAATGGAGCTGAGTATACCTTACTTATTTCGAACGGATTACTTGAAAAAGTCATGCCCGCCGGCGATTATCACAGAGAACTTCATTTATGGTAGTGATTAATTAAGTCCAGAAATATAAAATGGTATATTTAAAGAAAGTTGGAAATGGGTTAATGTGATTCATCTAAACGAAAATTTAAAATCCTTAATGAAAACTCTTGCGAACTACTTTCACCTACAAATCTCATATAAAACGCATCCGAAATAAAAATAAAGTTGAGAATAAAGTATACGATATTTTATGCCTAAATATTATTCAATCTCAATCTGTGTAACATTTTCTGAAGGCGAGCTTGTTTCTGGAAAGACAGCAGATACTTACGCGAAATTTAACGAACTGGATTTTAACATTGAAACACTTAGGTTTTCAGACCGTGTCGTTACCATAAGCCACCGCTATCTCTGTGTGAATTTAAGCAAGAACTTTATCCGACACGGCACGTGGCTTTACGAAATATTTATTTTTGACGTTATTTGAGGTTCTGTAAAAAGAATCTAGTAGATTTCCTTTTTGTAGGCATTTTTTAAAAGAAAATCTTCTTGGAAAATCATCAAGATATTGTGAAGCCATAATTGGTTGGTTATTTGCTTAATGCTCCAATATCGAAATATCTATGAACTGAAGGGAAAATCGTTTTGATTATATCTTATTAGAGAGACAAGCAAAAACAAATTAACGAACAAAAATACAATGTCATTAAGTGTGACAGGCACTTATAAAGCCAATTAGACCAGAGAAATGTAACCTATAACTAAATTAAATTGTACTTTATACACTACGCCACGGGTCCTTAAGTAAGGCGGAATTCAGCAGCAAGATGCATTTGAAGAAGGTCGGGGATTGCATCGACCGAAACGTTGTGAAAATAACATTCAAGATGACAAGCGTCGTTGGTAGAATCTAAATAATACGAATAATCAATCCTCATCTAAAAATAAGAAGAAACAAACAAAATTGGGTTGGTTGTTTTTGTTTTACGGCATATCAACCCTTTTTGGGTTATTTAATGCCGAATCCAAAGATTTTGAAGAAAATTTTTATAATATAATATATTTGTTGTTTTCAAATCGGTTTCTATTTAACCCATAGTTGGGAACCTAACAGGTACTTCTACTCCAGGTCAGAGTGGACCTGGGAGCAATTGTAATTAAAGGGCCGCTCCACACTCCCTAAAGCTGGGGCCTCACCACTGGATATAGTTTAAGGTCATATCCAGGACCTACAAACAAAATTTGATAAGCTTACGTTTTTAATAAAAATATAAAAACAATGGCGCATTTTGTTGACAACACATTTTTCCTAAGATTGATTCCAGATATGAAAATGGCAACTTGATGGCCCGTGATCCACCTTCATAAAGACAAAACAATAAAACAATAATTGAGCAAAACTTTCTTAATTAAAAAAACAAAATTAAAATATACTACAAATATATATGATGAAGACTGAAGGATCGGTCGAAAATATGTACTTATAAAAAAAGTTTTTTAATTTTTTTTTTTCATAATATTATTTTGTATTCCTGCACGTCACCAATTGAAAACGAATAAAGAAAAGTTATAAGCTTTTATACTTTTCGTATTCTTATTTATTCATATATATATATATATATATATATATATATATATATATATATATATATATATATATATATATATAGCGTGTCCAGGGGTGATGAAAAAAATCCAATAAAGTGCTCGATCGTAAATGTGAGAGCTGAAGATACAATATTTATTATGACACTATATATACATATTTCAAGGTCGTACCATTGGTTTCGATACACCGAAAACAGTAATAATATACTGTGGAAAATCGGTATAATCTCTTCGGCGACAAAGAAATATCTGGAACTAATGCAAAATGAACGAACATAGAAGAAACGCTAGACGAGCGTTTAAGACTCAGAATTTCATATTTAAAAAATATCGTTTTAAAACCGACGCTAATAGATTATGATTATGGAAGAAAGAAAGAAAGGAAGAAAGTGTGTGTGTGTGTGTGTGTGTGTGTGTGTATGTGTGTGTGTGTGTGTGTGTGTGTGTGTGTGTGTGTGTGTGCGTGCATGCATAGCGGGGAAGGGGGTGCTATGGAAAACTCTTTAAAAAATATAAAAGTCCTGTTAAAGCCATATCAATAAATAAAAGTAGGACAATTAACGGTAATAAATAATGAGAAAGGCATGAATATATTAATATGATTTTTTAAAAATTATAAAATTATTTAAATTAATTAAATTAAATAAAATAAGGATAAAGATAAATAAGGTAAATTTAATAAATAAATAAAAAATAAGAACTTTAAAAGAATTATTAATTTTTTTTAAAAATTAATAATATTTTAATTATGAGAGAATTTTTATTCTCTCATAATCAAAATATGAATGGAGAAATTTAAGATAATTAAAATAATTAAAGGAAATTAATCAATATTGAAAGACTTAACAACTATCAGATGGGAAGGTTGTGGGGGGAGGGGAAGGGGAATAGTTTCTCTATAAAGGTTATCCTTATTATTGGGGGGGTTATATGGTAACGTTAAGGATATTAGGTGGTGAGAAAGGTTGAGATATGAGTAGAAGAGAGTTGGTTTGGAGTTTAGAATGAGAGGTGAATGTGGAATTTAGGTGTCTATGCGTGAATAGGGTGTCTTTGTGTAAATAGGGTGTGTGATAGTAAGGAGGTAAGGTGGCGAGGAATGTTGAGGTATGATTAGAAGAGAGATGGTTTGAGGTTTAGAGTGAGAGGTGAATGTGGTATTTAGGTGTCTATGTGTGAATTAGGAGTCTTTGTGTAAATGGTATTAATAAGGTTTAACATTTTTCCATATATATATATATATATATATATATATATATATATATATATATATAGATATATATATGGAAAAATGTTAAACCTTATTAACATTTTATGAATGTAGCAACAAACAATGGTTAATAATTCGATTCGAAGTTGATATAAAAATATCCGCAAGTTTCATCGCATATCTTGCTTGCTTGACGCGCCGAGAGTAGACGCAACTTTTTACACGAATAATGACGATGAAGAAGCGTTTGTCTAACGTCGAGTCTCCGCCCACCGACGTTAGAGATCAGACTGGCTTCAAATTATCAATAATACTTCCACAGACGGGAGACAATGGAGTCCAGCGATTTTAAATTTGATGTACCCTGTGACACTTTCGGATAAAGACGATTTAAGTACAATACTTTTATTTATTATTTTAATGAATACTTGTTGGAATTAATTATTTTATCTTTTACTTGACACATTCCGTACGCCATGTTTCTGAAACAGAGCGAAGACTGGCTGTTCTTTGCTTTGGAATCCATTCATATTAACAGAATCATTTATCTCCTCATATTAAATGGTTTCATGCGTTGTCTGTAGCGATTTCCATGAATAAATGCATCAACAAAGTATGACAGTTACGAATTAAATTAAAGAAACTATTTTAAATACCTATGGATCAGGCAAAACTATTTTAGTACAGAAAAATTACGAAAAATTTACATGTAGAATTTCAATAATAAATAAACTTAATTTCTTACTTATATTTCAATAAACGAGTGCATCGTAGACGATTATCTCCCCTTTGATATCAAGACATCACGTGGTCTTATCGGTTGGAGTTTGTTGAATACAAAGAGTAAAATAATTTCATTTATTATTAAAATTCTATTTGAAATCTGTATAAGTTTTACTTTACACGAATAGTTCCGCTTGTTTTTAAATGTTTGAGATGAATATTGATTATTTGTGTTTTGTTTTATGTATTCTTCGTACTGCTGTTACTATTTGAGTCTTATTATCACGACGTCTCGGTCGATGTAACTTCCGACCATCTTTAGGTGTAACTTTTCGGACTCGAGAATCCTTCAGTCGAGTTCGGCAACCTGCACAGTAAATTTCGAATGGAAGCCTTTAGTACTATGCTCCCATTCCCTCAGCTCTGACTGGGTAGGGGTCCTAAGTAATTCGTAATTGTATTTTGAGTATCGTCCGACCTGTAATTATTTGTTGAATTACATTCGATAACAAACATCTATTTTTATTGTGTCATTAGATTTCCCCTAAACAGGGAGACTGACATAACATATATAGTTACATCCTCTGTGTGTAGTATTGGTTTTTGTTCTCCTTAGGTACAACCTAGAAATAATAGAATTATTTTCCTTGGATTGTAGAAGAGAGAGTTATCAATCTCGGGGGGAAAATTCGTCATGAGAGTTTTTAGAGGTAAACATTTTGTCTCACATGATATATTTAATTTTCACGTATTAGCAGTTTCTAGAAAAGCACTTTGTTCTGAAAGTTTTGGAATATAAATAACCATTATACTTCGTCCTCTGCTCATATTTGTATTTGCGTTAAATCGAAAACAGGTATAAGACGTAGAGTGACGTCAAGTAATTTTAATTTGGGTTAATGCGATGATTTTCGTTTACGAGTGTCGTTCGTTGCGGCTGGATGATCACAAATTATAGTCTGGCTGTGAAGCAGAAACTAATTTTGTTTCATATACCAGACAAAACTGGCATTCGCCAAGGGTAGATAGGTCAGCATCTAGATTAGAATAGAGTCTGAGTGTTTGATTTCTCTTAATCAATAAGTACGTACGACGGATGAATTTTAGAGTGATATAATTTGGAAAATTTGAGTTATGATCATGAGTCATTTATAATCGCACATTAAAGATCAGCACTTAACTGCAAACAAAGAATACCGCAACTGATATGTAGGAGTGTACTGTGAGTTAAAGGTCAGATGTAAAGGGCACTTTACGAAAGGAGCTGTGCAGCGATATGTTTATTTGTGTTACTTTTAAATTTCTGCGTGATGGTAGAGTTAGAGAAACGAAACAAGGGAAGAAGGGAGACTTATAAAGTCAAGCGCTTTGAAACTATCAAAATAGGCTTTTAGAAATCTGTAAAAATGTACAGAGGGAGGAGGTGACATTTTGCTGATTGCCTGCTTTTTTTTTCAGGTATATTGTCATTCATAGGGCAAAAAGTCAACAAAGTTTTAAAGTACATTCCATTAAAGTGCTTGTAAAATAAGCAGAGGGATTCAACACTGCGGTGATGGGACAGGAGTTTGAGCTTGGTAGTTTATTAGAGGCGGTAGGCAGTGTAGAACCTATTTAGAGATATTTTTGCAAACAAGATAGATTGTTGGTGCACTTGCACAGATGTGTAAACAATACTTGATGCATGAGAGAATAATAACATTGTAAAGATATAGGATACGAACAAGCATAAAAATTTGTCCAGCCCGATAGACGGATCACACCTTCTTTGCGGTAATTTTGACAACATCTTCTACGTATTTGTTCCAATTCGTGTAGGAGGAGAGGGTGAATCCTAAACTCTTAGGAAGGATACTTTCAGACACGGCAATCAGTGATTGTAATTTTTTTTAATATATAATTGCTAAAGTAAAGAAATTCTACATAATATTTTTACGTACACGAAATAAAACTTTGTTATTTTCGGAATTAGTACAACTTTCTTACGTCAAGTGTGTCTGTTTGATATTCTAAGTTGTTTTTAGTTTTTCATATGAATAGAAATATGCCTAACTGAATATGTGTGACATAGTAGGGACCCTAGGCCAGTAAGTAACGATGCAGTTAGCTATTGTAAATTTTGACAATGTTCAAATTTTGGACATGTTAGAATGACCTATCTGCAAAAATCAATATACATAGAGACGAGTGACGTGAGTTAAATTAGTAGACAATTCAAACTCCGTGAACAAAACAGCTGAAAAATCTAGGATATAATGAATGAGTCATGTTTTTGAGCGAAAGAAAAGATAAGGTTTCAGCTTAGTCTAAGTCTTAGAAGCTGCGTGGATTGGACACGTTTCAGTAATGTACAATAATCTATAACGAATGTAACTTCGATGTCTGTCCGTCTGCATCTCCCATTTCGTAAGTTATACAGACTAAGTTAATAAAATAATTTGAGTTATTTAGTCTCCTTCTGCTTAAGATACTTCGCTTCAATAAAACCTTAAAGAAAACTCAGCCAACGTCTCCTTGTATCTTTCATTTATGAAAGTTTTACTTCGTGTAAATCAAACAGACGAACCGATCGACAGCCACTAGACAACATGGTTACAAATGAAACGCGGATAAGACTAAAAAGACTAACTGCCAAACTCTGCGCATGTATATATAAAGCCATTTATTATACTTATTTTTTTATCTTACCTTGGTGAAAACGTAGTATATGCAGCTGTTCTGAGATTAAGTATATTTCCATCCATTCCATGTCAGGTAGGAGTTTGAAAAGCCAGTGCATCAGGTGAAGTGAACTTTGTTCTAAAAAAGTTCCTGGGTAAAGCGTCGACGTTCAGGCAATAAACAACTGTTTCTCAAAGAGATAAAGATTCCTCAGAATTTAGTTACATATTAGGGGCCCTACGCCAGTAAGTAACGATTAAATTAGCTCGTGCATATTTTTACGAGTACACGTCACGATATCTACAAATAGAATTGTACTTAGAGATCGAAAACGTCACGAAGCCGAGAGCAACAGATCAAACTCCCTAGACACAAGAGTAATCAAACAATATAAGAATATGATGACGCCACGTTTTCTAGCAAGAATTTTTAAAAAAAAATCAGTCTCTATTCCGTACGCTGTGCAAGCGAAACGTTTACTTACGAGAAAATAGTCGAAGCTGATGGTTACCTCGCATCTCCGTCCGTCTGCGCATTTTAATTCTCAAGTCAGAAAACTATATTTAGAAGGAAATAATTTTAATTATGTAGTCTCCTTCCATAAGTTTATTCTCTCCAATAAAACCTTCAGGAAAACTTAGAGAACGTTCCCTTGTGACATCCATATACGAGTATGTTATTTGTTTATTTAATCAGAAGATATGTTCGACAACACGATAAGACATGGAACGCAACGAGGTAAAAAGAAACGATGATGCAGAGAATTAAAAACCAGCACATAAATACGACACTTATGTAGATATAAAATATATTATTTGGTTTATTGATCGCTTGTTGGTGATAACAAAACAATTTGAACCTCTTAGGACTGAACAGAACCTTACCTTATCGCTGCCGCAATGAATCCATTGTCGGTCGGATAGTCGAGGAAATATGGTTGTACGAACAATATTTAATCACGTTGTGACTGCGACACATCGAGATTTGTATTAAATTAAAAATGTATTTTCTTAAACCTTCAATATATATTTTTACATTTACTGTTCGTGAAATAAAGTGATTATCTATATGTGTTTCTTCTATTTTAGTCTCTTATTGTCAATATCTATGAAATTGTCTCATTCATCGAATTAAAATGTAAACAATAAGTCTTGCAGGATGACACGACTGTCGATAACCTGAATACTGATTAAGCCTACCTTAATTTAATTGGTGCTTCTGACTCGAATCTATTCATTTGTTTTACATAGTGTAGATGTATTTGCACGCATTATGAAGACAGTAAATATTGGTAATTATGAATCTGTAATTATATAATATATGGAAATTGCAATGATTTCTATTAGAAAACAAAAGGTAAACCAAGCATCAAGATTTTATAAGTTTTGATAAAAGACATTTTGGAAAAGATATAGAAAGATAATCTAGAAATACAATAAAAAAAGTCCATATATAAAAGTAATACGTGTTGGGTTTTTTTCTGAAAAAATAAGGAATGATAAAAAAACAAGTTACATTCAAGATACAGTGAGATATACCCTTGAAGAACAGTAAAAATTGATCTTGGATAAACCTTCGGCAGTCGCGTAATCTTCGTTTTTCTTTATTTTGTCTTTTACTGCTCACATTCCACCATTTTTCTGACAAAAAGGAAAGAATTGTTGTTTTTAGGATCAGAATGTGTTCTATTTAACATTGACAATTTTTAGACTTTGAAGTAGTATATTTTAACTCGTTACATCAAATGACTTCATGCCTTGTCTAGAGCGATTTCCATACAAAAAGAAGCGCTACCGGAGATGCGTTTTACATTGTCGTTTATGATGATGATGATGATGATGATGATGATGATGATGATGATGATGATGATGATGATGATATACCACGTTTTTATAAATATTCATATAGAAATATTTAATATGAGTACATCTGGAAGAAATGTGGCTCTAATACGCCCGGTTTTGACTAGGTTTTATAAAAGCATTCACTTAAACAAATAATGAATAATACCAACATTTTGTTACTTATATCTCTATATACTTACATCGATATGAAATCGACGAATCCATCTCCTAGCTTACTTATAGCAACTTTATTAGCTTCGTAAACTTTCAACAGGCGACGGTGAATGTTGATCGGGTCAATCATTTTTACGTGGAGGAATTCAATGACCCATCTTTGCTTCTGACGTATGTCGATGAGATGGATTGGTTTCTTAGAGTATCAAACCGTCAATATCTAAAATAGAGAGAATCATAATGAGTTCGCTAATGGGTTGTTGGAGAGTCGGGAAAAGTATATATAAGCCTTCATGAAGTTTTTCATGAAATTTGAATAAAATGATTTGAAATAAAAATTACAAAAGTCTTCTAAACATTTGGAACAAGTTTTGCAAAAAAAAACTTTAAAGATCTAACAATGATTGTGACAATTCTGTCAAATATTTATCATGTTGACAATCCTCATGAACGTGTCGATTTGATATATTAACTAACGTGCAATGGCCGTTTCTAAAAATAAGGCCTTGTATCTTTAAATCAAAAACTAAAATGTTTAGGAGCTATGAGATGGGAGTAGTACCTTAAAAACGAGAGACCATTTGTGTTACAGAATTTATTTTTCTACACAGTCATTACTATTTGCAACGCACTTTTCTATGCCGTTAATGACACATCTCTGTTTTTGGCACCCTTTGTGACAGGGGGTTCTTTCTTAGAGTGTCATACCGCCAATATCTGCAAAGAAGAAATGAAACTTAATAATCATGAATGGATAAGTTCGGTTATCATAACAATGCAATTTGTAATTCTATAGAATTTACTTTTTTACATAGTCACTATCATTCGCAATGCACTTTTGCACGCCTCTTTTGATACCTCTGTGGTAAAAGTCCGTAACGCACTTTGTCACTCACATCTCTGTCGTCAGAAAATAAAATGCAGAAAAAATTGAACCGAAAAATACTCATCGGAGCTTATTGAACGTTTAGAAAGCCGATACAGTTTATGTAAGCATAGTTAGGAGATGGGTTCATCAATTTCAGAATGGCGTTGGAACCTCGAATTCACTGACTACAGACCCATTCAGAAGAGTAACTGTCCACACCTGAGAACGAGGCCACCTCTACACCGTGTGTGGTGATCCGTGATTCGCTAGAGCGGGATCTTTGTGGCTGGGCATTTCACGGTTGGGTGATTTGCAACAATTTGCCATTTACGTCGACATGTCGCAGTAGCCCAATCATGTCAATCGTCTGTCACACCATGTCCTAGTATCTAGAGGTATATCCCGTACCTTATAAATAAATCTGATTCCTTAAAAGATCAAACCTTAATTTCTCCCATTTTATGTTCTCAGGATAGGAACTAATAAGCAATGATTCAGGGTTAATTGTGTAAAAAACGAAGAGGATTACCGATACCAAGGAGAAATGTTTTCAAACACTCATTTTGTCTGAGAGTAATGTTCTAAATAGAAAAATCATTTTAAAAATTAGTGCTTTCAAAGTGTAATGCTAACTGCAATGTGTTCTGATATTAATGTATTCGAAGAGCAATCTACTCTAGTAAGATAAAATAATTATCTTACCTATAGAATTACATCTGACAACTTTACTCGGCATTAAATAATCTACTGATGGTTGATACACCGTAAAACGAAACCAAACAGAGATGTAAAGAAAGATAAATGGAGAGGGTGAAGTTATCTACACTGTTTACCTTTGAATCGATTACTGAGAAAAATCGATTAATTAAGACTCGATGTAACATATGCGCAGTTTGATCGCTTTTCGCCTTTGATTTATGACCGTGTTATCAGACATCGAAGGAGAGACGCCGGTCTCTCAGTGTCACTCTCTTTCTAGTCGCGATTTTCTGCTAATCTTTCTCTTTTAGCACTTTCCTTTCATTGCTGATGAGTTTGGTGCTAATTACATTTATTGTATCTCGGTTTAGACAATCTTGATGCCGGAAACCAAGCCGTCATTTACGGTTGTAAATTTCAGTAAAAAGGAATATCTCGATGATTACAAAGAAATACATAGCTTTTTTTTTTTCTTTAACCTCTAGCGTTGCGTTCAGTAAAATGACGGAAGTAAAATCGACACGTGAAATTATAAAAAAAAAATGTGGAAAAGAAAACAAGTATTTTTGCTTTTAAAAAGAGTTCTAAAGTTTTTCCAACTGTAAATGTTAAACGGAAAAGTTATTTCAAACGTAAGCAAATATAACAACACGTATCAAGTTTGAACTTCATTTTTAACAGACAACCAATGATGCCATTTAAAACACGAATTGATATCTAGCAAACAATACAGTGCCATTTTAAATCATATATGAGGTAGAAAATACATCTTAAAATGGGATTTTGGAATTAAAATCACAAGTATTGTTACAGAACAAGCTATATATTTAATTAACAACAACGGTGAACTATTTTAAGTGTGACAGACTTACAAAAAACTAGTTTCATTCTACGAATGTGACAAACCTATAAACAGCTGATTTTATTTTGCAAGTGTGACCGACTTTTAAAATGGCTTATTTCATTCTACGAATATGACAAGCCTACAACAAATTATTTTACATCTGTGATAGACCGAAAAACAGCTTATTTCAATCTATAGGTGTGGCCTACTAACAGATCCTTTTATTTCTTGTGTGGCAAACCTACAAATAGTTTATTTCATTCTGCCAGTGTTATAGACCTACAAACACCATAGTTCATTTTACAAGTGTGATAGACCTAAACAGCTTATCTCATTTCATGTGTGGCAAACCTACAAATAGTTTATTTCATTCTGCCAGTGTTATAGACCTACAAACACCATAGTTCATTTTACAAGTGTGATAGACCTAAACAGCTTATCTCATTTCATGTGCGGCAAATCTACAAATAGTTTATTTCATTCTTCAATGGTGGCAGATCTACAAAGAGATTATTTAATTCTTACAAAGGTGACAGACTTACAAATAGCTTATTTCATTCTACAAGTGTGACAGACCTACAAACAGATTATATAATTCTTATAAAAGTGAAAGACCTACAAACAGCTTATTCCATTCTTCAAGAGTGACAGACCTACAAACAGCTTATATAATTTTACAAGTGTTACAAACCTGCACACAACTTATTTCATTCTGAGAGTGCTACAGACCTACAAACAGCTTTTTGATTTTACGAGAGTAAAAAAGCTAATTTCAATTTACGAGTGTGACAGACCTATAAATAACTTACTCATTCTACAAGTGTGACATACCTACAGCTTATTCAATTCTACAAGTGTGACATACCTACAGCTTATTCAATTCTACAAGTGTGACATGCCTAAAAACAGCTTATTTCATTTCATATGTGTTACAGACCTACAAACAGCTATTGTAATTCCATAAGTGTGACAGACATACAAACAGCTTTTTTTTCATTTTACAGGTGTAACAGAGCTATTAAGAGCTTATTTCATTCTATAAGTGTGACATATATACAAACAGCTTATTTTATTTTACCAGTGTAACGGATCTACAAACAGCTTATTTGATTATGCTGGTGTGACAACATACAAACAGCGTATTTAATTTAACAAATTTGTTGAGCTACAAACAGCTTATTTCATACTAAGAGTATGACAGCTCTATAAACAGATTATTTCATTCTTACACAAGTGTGACAGACCTAAAAAAGGCTTAATTTATTTTACAAGTATGACAGACCTTCAAGCAATTTACTTCATTCTACAAGTTTGACACACCTACAAACAGCTTCTTTTATTCTACAAATGTGGCAGACTTACAAACAGTTTGTTTTATTCTGCAAGTGTGACAAACCCACGAGCAGCTTATTCTATTCTATAATGTGACAGACCTATAAAAAGCTTATTTCATTCCATGAGTGTGACAGACTTACAAACAACTTGTTTCATTTTACATTTTTCAAGTGTAACAGACCTACAAACTGCGTTTTTGTTTACAAGTGTGACAGACATACATACCGATTATTTTATTTACAAGCGTGACAGTCTTACAAGCAGCCGATTTCATTGTGCAAGCGCAACAGACTTAAATCAACCTATTTCATTTCACACGTATGACAGACCTATGAGCTTCCATTTCACTTTACAAGTGTGACAGTCTAATGGAAGTGCTATCCCAACTGTGGATAAAAATGCTACTTTATTCAATCATGAGAAAAGGACCGCCGACATATCCATGCAAATAGATACTGAATGCATATATAAATAAAATATTGTTTTACGCTCTGTACGTTTAGTCATGGCTATTTAAAAATTAAGCATACTCGGTTGATCTTTATATCACGACTGAGAGACATCAACAGAGACCAATACCGACTCGTACCGACATGCGACGAGAGGTTTCCAAGAAATTCATCAACAGAAGATATGTTTCCGTACTGCCTTTTTGAAATCCATACACATACTTAACATGTTAGAAAAAAATGGCGGACGTCATTTTGTGCGGTGTTCTGTTTTAGGTGTAATTATTTATCCATGTAAATTGAAAACTGTCAATCTTAATAATTGGTTTTCTCTTCGATACACTATAGAGACTCGTTTTTTGCGTTGTATTTTATTTAGTGATATTTTATTTTACTTATAGTTTTTAATACGTATATGTGGATGCATATTGCTGGTCGGAAGATTCGTTTTTTGGAAAATGTAATTTAAAATATAGTCATATTTACAAATTTTGTCTTAAGTAATTACAAAACCCGTTGACGTAAGAATTTTATTAAACATCTACGTTGCTCAAAGTAAATAACGTCTTCTTAAAATTATATATTTTATTTTTAAGTTTTGAAATAAAAAAATATATTGTTTTGTGTAATACGAGGGGTGCTAAAAACAGCCTATCCTGCCTTGACAGAGTACAAAATAGACTTTGTGGTTTAGTGGGAAATGTCCTTTTCTCTTCCCTGCAACCTCTCTCCCACAGAAGAGACGTTGCGAGCCTGTCTTTGTTTTATCGCTATTTCCATGGCAAGTGCTCATCTGAGCTCCAATCTCTCGTCCCCCCTCGCCAATCTTTCACGACAAACACCCCTGGCTGAAACTACTGTCAACAATTTCCCCCACTCTTTATATGTGCCTAAATCCAAACGTAGATTCCATGAGCAAAGCTTCTTTCTTAGAACTGCACGCCAGTTGAACTCTCTGCCGCTTGCCTGTTTCCCACCTGACTACAACCTGGACGTGTTCAAATCCAACATAAACGAACTCCTGACAAACCGCCCCCTTAAGTAAGACACTCTACAAAAACCCCCAATACTAATGATTACTACAATACTATCTCACTGAGTGGCCTTCGGGCCTTGATAACTGGTGACCTCCATGTAAAAAAAAAGTAATGATGCTGATCGACTTCTAATAGATATATATCAACGTACTGCGTGGTCATCGTTTTTTAGAAATGGCGAGTTCAAGTGT
Source organism: Euprymna scolopes (assembly GCF_053919585.1). Taxonomy (NCBI): domain Eukaryota; kingdom Metazoa; phylum Mollusca; class Cephalopoda; order Sepiida; family Sepiolidae; genus Euprymna; species Euprymna scolopes. Next base: position 12,521,918 of record NC_136498.1, read on the forward strand.
TTTCACTGCGTTGACTGAGCGTTGGTATCTGGATATTAGTGACAGCCCCAGGTTTCATCCTGTGTAACGAATCTTTTGAAGAACTTTTACTCATCTTCTTAGCACATCTGCAAATTCATTTTCGAAATCTCGACGCGTTCTCGTATTTGAAAATGGCAGACACTTTATGCATCATGATAATCAATAATAGATTTCATAGAAACTGTACTGATATTTATTGCTTGGGATTTTTCGCAAATAGTTAAGCGTCGAGTTTCTAACAATCAACTAGCAAATGTGGAATTTATGACGGAATGGATGTAACCAGATATAGGAACTGCTTTCACTGATTTCCGGCCATGTTTGATTTCATGGTGCCAGCGTTTTACAAAGTCATATGAAGAGACATCATTAACATACGTTCTTGTATTTCATAAAAAATCTCCTGTAGTGCGCAACCTTTCAAATACAAAATCTGGTTCAGTTCACGACAATAAAAATGACAATTTAATACCTGATTCAGTTAAAACGCCTGTGACTTATGAACAACAAATAATTCAGAACTGTAATTTGGCATATTTACAATAGAGATATACACCATTGTACACACAAAATCTCCGTTAAATCAGTCAACTTCAAGTGGATCAGGAGCATTTATAATTGGACGTCCCTTTGGCAATCTATTAATAATTGGTCCCCGGACAAAAACAGGGTGGACTTGTAAATTCACCCTTGTCCGTTCGTCTGTTAGTCCGTTCGTCTGTTCGCACTTTTCTCAATAACTACGCCTCAGAATTTTTTGAAATTTTCCGCAAATATTAAACATGATATGAGTAAAAAAGTAACAGAACGGATTTTCCGGGAAAACTCCGGTTCCCCACCCCCTCCTAGGAGTGCCTTTCGGATTAAAATGGCTAAAATTGACACTTTTCTGCTTATTAAAAAATTGATGTCTTGGATTTTTATAAAACATTCTGAAAATTTGTAACTAACTGATTTCTATATAATCGTTTAAATTTTGTTTGTCTATACTTCACGATAACTCTTGGGTGTGCCCCGGGGGCTCTTTTAGGGCTAATAAAACTACTCCATTTTTGGAACTATTTTGTCATATTTGTTCAAAATGGTGTATGTATGTCTATTTAGCAGTTTAGCATGGTGCTGAACTCAAATTTAAATACGTTAAGGCCTTGGGGACTTTTGGGGCTAAATGGGAGCGCAAATGACGGACTTAGTCATTTCTTTTCTGCATAGTGCCGAACTGAAATTTACATATGTTAAAGCCTAAAACTGTGCTGTTTGTTAATTTTCACCAGGATTTGACGTCTCCTCGGTACTTTTGGGGCTAAATGGTACAAATGCTGAACTTAGTCATTTTTTATGCCTCATTCAATGTGCATTCACGGAGGACCATGCATGCTTCACTTGCTAATATTTGATTTAATATCGATTTCTTCTTAAAGAACATTATCTTTAGTATTTACTAAGTTCTAAATTTGAATATATCGTACCTTTTGCTGGTTGTTTTATAATATTACATTAAGCAATACAAAATACTAAACACGTTGATACACCAGTTCTCATAAATTAACCGAAAGTTAGCCAATACAAGATCGGTGAGTATTTCGAAAAATTAGGTCCTGTATGTATTGATGTATGAAGATATCTGTTATATCTCACGGTTATGAACGCCACTGCCTTGCACAGTTCAATCCTACCCTCGGACAAAATGTAACACATATTAGTGTCCCAACAATATTGCCGATAGTTACAGTACAAAGGGTAGAAATAGCTCCTCGGCGGTGGAGAAGGCAATATATCTAGGAAAAAAATTCTGATATTAAGCAAAACTTGATATAAGGTTGCTCGTTAGGAATGTGTGGCAGTCTATTAGATATATTGTCCAAAAAAACACCCGCTTCTAATTTATCCTGAGCCAGCAAAGAAGTAGTAAGGTTCAGAAAACTGCCATAAGAAGGCTTATGGCAATGTGCAATGAAATCAATATATACGTGATTAAAGAAATGTATATACATTGTTCAAAATCAGTTTACTTTTCTTTCCCTGACGATGAATCCAGAAGAATTGCAAAATTCTCAGACTTACAACAAATCTTGGATTACATCAGCCAGTTCTTGTCAGAAGTTAAGAAATATGAAAATGATCTAATCCAGAATTAATAGAGAAAAATCGTCTATTTTGTTTATAAAATAATCATAATGATAATATTAACAATGATAAAATGATAATAATAATAATATTAACAATGATAAAATAATAATAATAATAATAATAATAATTAGTCCAAAATACATCTGAGTTTACATTGTACTGAAGAGAACCTCTTATTGATTTTATAAAAATTATCTGCAAATGATAGCTTCAGTGAAAGTTTAATATGCAGAAGTGCAGTATGTAAGTTCAATTGTACTCTAAATAGAATAATTAATTGTGGACGTGGATTTCCCTTACAAAAGAACCTACAGTTGATTTGTAGGCTGGGCCTGTTTTCTTGTGCGACGATAAAACTTCTCAAATACACTTGTGATGTTAGATTGTATAAAAGTGTTAACTATGGCTACAATCAAGCGTTTTATTTTTAGATTATCGATTTTCGATACTTATCAGACGCATTTCGATATAAAATCTATGTAAGAGCACGTTCAGACACATCAAATACAGTCATATAAAATTTCAGAAAAAAAATCGACTCGGTTGTTTCCAATTGCGCAGGGTACGAACTCTAAATTTTCTAAATTGGGAACGTGACCAGGATTACAACCTCATAATTAAAAATAACACTTCTTTAATAAAAAAATCAGTTGAGGAATCAATGTGGTCTACCAATTCAAATGCCGCTTGGGATAATACATTTTCAACAATATAAACACAAATAGTTACATAATACACACGACGAACACATTGTCCAGATGATAAACTCTACACCTTTAAGATACAAGTTTGATTTGCCAATACCTAAAACAACATGGCTGCCCACATTCCCAATTTAGAAAAATCCTGGTTGAAAACACAAAAATCATTCATATGGATCCAAACGTAAAAAGACTAAAAAATATTGGAAGCACAATATATAAGAGTTTAACAGCCAAAAATTAACAATGTAAATGTTGAAAATAGTAATAACATTTAAAACACACACACACATATATATATAAACATATATATATATATATATATATATATATATATATATATATATAGGAAACATATATATATATACATGCACATATATTTACATATGTATATATATATGTGAGTGTGTGTTTTAATGTATATTAATAAATTAGATAAAATATGTAACTTACCTACCATATTGTAAATCACACTTTTAAACCATTGTACATGTATTTAAGCCACGTTCTTAACACATTAAAAACATTTCTTGCACACGACACATGTCACTATTTTAAGCAATTAAAATGTAATTGAACTGAAGCATATTAAAGCATCCAGATTTTAAACGAAACATTAATTAAAAACTGCCTGAAAACGACTGAAGAAAATCAGTTAAAAGTACTTGCAAAAAAAATAAATAAATAAATAAACAAGTGGATGAAAACGGTTATGGAACTGTCTTACAGAAATTCAATCGAGATATTAGAAGGACCATACGAAAAATGAAGAAATTATAAAAAGAAGACGTTTAAGTAGAAACGTCCCATGATGTTCAACAATGTCTGTCTAAATAAAAACATGTTTCCTAAATACGCAATATGTATGTATGTATGTATATATATATATGTGTGTGTGTGTGTGCTTGTGTGTGTGTATAGATAGATAGATAGATAGATAGATAGATAGATAGATAGATAGATAGATAGATATTGCAAATTACTTAGGATCCTGTCATAGTTGATTGAACAAGAGCATGCTACCTCTGGTGAAATAAATAGCACATTACGTTCGAAATTCTGTCCAGATTTCCGAGTTACATTGCTTTCGTCATACTAAGGAAACAATAAAATCAAAATTTAAAACACCATTTTAGGTCAAGAGAAGATAGAAATAAGCAGAACACGTTGAAGAAACAACAATAACACAAAAGATTTGATTAAATGCATAATTTATAAATATGAACATCAAAATCGACACAATCGGAACATGGAGAAGAGAACACAATGGGTACGGTGTAATTTTGTGTTCGATCAAATACAATGCAAGTGAAAGAAAACAAATTAAAAATATTAAGACATTGGTATAAAACTTGACAAAATCTTAAAACATTGGCATAAAACGTGACAAAATCTTAAAACATTGGTATAAAACAAATTAAAAATCTTAAAACATTGGTATAAAAAGTGACAAGATCTTAAAACATTGGTATAAAACGTGACAAAATCTTAAAACATTGGTATAAACGTGACAAAATCTTAAAACATTGGTATAAAACGTGACAAAATCTATGAATACAAAATTATTATAAGGCCACTGAGACAGTGAAAGATATGTCTGTTAATTAATTATAAACACAAATATGTTACAAGTCTGGTGTATATGACAACTAGTGTTCGTAATCTAGCGATAAGGAATACTGTTTTAATTTAATACCATTGATTTATGCACATTCGACTTGTGGTGTAAAAACATTGCAATATATGCTTAATAACATTAAATAATATACAAGTCTCTAAGGAGGATATAATAACTATTTACTTATCTAACAAAGCAAAATCAAATCCTATTATAATCTTTGTAAACCCAGAAAGTATCTGTATAGTATAGCAAACAGTATAATCGTGTGAAGATCAAGGTAGGAGTTTTTGAAGAATGGAATTGTAACCCACAAATACTTGAACATCCATTAATTACCTTCCCATTCTTCGATAATTCCCACCCGGATCTTCCTATTTTCACATCAATTCACATGATTCTTAGGATTTTGCAATACTATACAAATAATGGGTTTACGAAGGTTTTACTAGGATTTGATGCTCCACAAATTTTTCACGTTGTTGGGTTTGTAACAGTTACTATATTATTCGCCTTGGAACCTTAAACTAAAGAATTAACTTTAACTTGTATCATTTTATTTCATAAAAGAACGTTCTTCAATAGATGGTATGTTAAATCATGACGAATTCATTGGCGGAATAGAATTGCCCGAATGAAAAATATTTTGGTTTAAGTATATCTAAAAAAATGTACAAATAAAGAACATTTCAATAACCTTTAATACATATTTACACAATTCTAAAATATAACTGACTCAATTATCACGTGTGCATCTTTCTTTAATTGTGTATATATTTTTAATTTTTTTCTTAGATAACGGTTAATAATGTATATTATTCTTAATATTTGAATTACTATCCTTATCTTGGTTGTTATATCCATAGGTTTTTGATCTGACCTTTTTCTTGATTTCAAGCGTACAGTACCCAACATTTCCCATGATCGGTTATGTTTGGAATTACCTCCAAGCTAGCTATTTTCCTGACCTTATCAACACGCAGAAATTTAAATCTTATGTTAACAAAATCCATGTTGCCCACCTAGCTAGATTGGCCCTTGTATAAGTCTGGCACCTATCACAGCAGCCTCCCACATGGCAGTGGCAATATATCTTTTCCGAAGTAAATAAAGGTTTAAGATGTAAAAAGTAAATGCATCCTTGCGGAAAAACATTTAATTCAGATTAAAATAACATTGCAATAATATTCTTTCTGCTTTTTATTGTTGTTGCATTTATCTTGTTCATTTTTATTCGTCTTTCAAAACATGCTTGTCTTGATTTATTTATCTTTTAATCTTTTTTTCTAGTTCTTTTCCTGCCTTCAAGCCTCGTTCCCGTTTTTAAAAAAATGTCTTATTTTTGCTTCGAAATACGGTTGATTGCTAGTTTGCTCAGTGCAACCTTTGTATTCTCTGTGTCACCAAATGAACCGGAAAAGACTGTGGATTTTTTTACATCATCAAACTTGGCGAACTTCTCTTAACCAGAAAATTTAAATGTCAAGACTCTTGCACATTAACAGCGCGCGCGCACACACGCACACACACACACACACACGCGCACACACACACACACACACAAACACACACACAGACGGATATATCTATAAATATAAAAGCGAAAATATTTGTATGCATGTGTGTTCGCTTTTTCTGTATGTCTGCAAAAGGCTTTTTTCAGAGAAGCGGTCGCTCGCCTAACAACTTTTTAAAACTTTTTATATCACATATAAATCGTAATATCTCACAGTTAACAACGAAGTTCGCCTGTCTATTTAATTTGCTCGATTTCGGGAAGATAAATATTCAACATTTGTCGCTCGCCGCATGTGGGTTATTCTTTTTCCTATAACATCTTGGGAAGCGTCCCCGCAGTAAATGAAACACCATCCCGCAGTCAAACTTGACCTCATTAACTCATTGAAACGGGTACCTGCCAAATCCAAGTAATTAAATAAATTCAAACGTGTTTCCGTTAGCATCTCGTGGTGGGGCAATGGTTATCGTCGCATGTTTTTTTTTTTTTCACACTTTAATTTACAACTTTGCCTCAACGGTTCGGGTTTGATCCTCATACTTACTTTTTTTAACACCCCCCACCCACGGAGTTTCCACACACACCTCCAAACACCCGGGCAACACCGGGTACCCCTCGCTAGTATTTATATAAGTATTCGGTACTCTTGGATTTTTGGATGAGAAAGTTTCGCTTCTTTGCAGATATACATGGTGGAACAATAAAATTGTCGCTCTTAAAATAACCACATGATTCTATTTCGATTTGATTAAAACTGGTATTCTTTTTTGTTGCATCCTATCTACTAGTTGGCCAGTTGTGTACAAATCCCAAGAGCGATAGGATATTTCTTTCATGTCTGAAAATGACTCAATGTTCAACTAGCAAGATTGGAGATGCGCCGTTGTACAACTCATGCTCTCTACCGATCCAAGTTTACAGGACCATTGCAAGCACACTCAAAATGAATAGCTAGGTTGCAAGGAATAGCAGGGACGTGCCCATGGTGATGAAAACAAAGTTTCCAGCCACGGTTATGATCTTCGAAGTCGGCTTGAAAGTCAACACCAAAGTGTACCTGGATGTGCTGAAGAGTGTTACGATCCCCTGGTGCAATTACGTGGCCGCCAGAATACATTCGTATGTCAGTGGGACTCGGCGTCAGGCCCACAAGTCCAAAGAGGCCCAGGCTTGTTTTCAGAAGGAGTGCTACGACTTTGTACTCTTCTCTCATAGGCCACCTCCTCTCCCGACCTGAATCCAGTTGATTACTTTGTTTAGTCATAGGTCAAAAACATCACCACCATGACCTCCCACAATACAAAAAGCAGCCTGATCGTCGCCATCCGCTGGGTATTTGCCGAGCTCCCGCCAGCGCTTGTAGAAAAAGCATGCTCCCAGTTTCGTACACGTATCGAGGCGGTGATTGAGGCTTAAGGCGGCTACATTGAATAGATGTCAGCTCTACTACATAATCAAGTTACTTGAATTGATTTCTTCACTAAAAGTTTTAAAATAAATCTGTAGTGTTGTTTTCTATAGGACGGCAAGTTTATCGTTCCACCATGTATATCGTGGAAGATAAACGGAGTTGGCTTATCGCTGCTTAATAAAAAAAAAAAATTTGTAAAACAAAAAAAATAGCGTTACATTTTTCAGACTAATGTTCTCATCTTGATTGTTATTTCCAAAATGTTTTGGTCGATGTTCATGTTTATCTTGTGAGACATCTTTCTGTCGAACTGAGACATTTGCATGGAATCTCTAACGGAACCCTTTATCATATCGCAAGAACTTGTGGCGTAATGGATAAATTACTTGGTTAAATTCAGTTGTAAGTGACACTCTTCTTAATGTTGAATAATCATTTCTCATTGCGGGGCCATACTAAGTACACAATTGCGAATAACATAGAACTTTGATGTCTGACGGAACGAGAGCATGCTACCTCCGTGGATTAAATAAAAGAGTTTCTTTCAAAATTACGTAAAAGATCTTCAATTCGACATGCTACACCCGGAGAAGATCGGAGGCTACTTTGTACGAAATATTGTGAAAATAAAATTCAACATGAGAACAGAAGTTGTTGCTTGTAATGTGTATTCTGGTGTTTACGCGCTGTGGGAACTGTAATGTGACTTATGCTCGAATCCTATTTGTTACAGTTCAAACCTCTCTCGGACCCCCATGCTGTCTGGCACCGTTGGAAGGGAACAAACAAACAAACAAAAATGAATAAATAAATCCAAAACGGCCTTTCTTTCTTTTTTAACACAAGTAATTTGCTACCGTTTGTATTTCTCCCCCGTCTCGACACCAGCTTGAAGAGTCTCTCTGCTACTGCGGGGCCACATGTCCACAACCCCATGGTGGCATTTTCATTCTGTTCCACTACACGCTGGCTGTAGACAGCCATATGTCGTTTTCAACTTTACACGTCCATTTTTTTCAACCGCACTTTTTCTTCTCCCTGAGCACGTGGTGTCCTTTTTTCCTTTTTCGTCTCTAATTAGCATATGTATTTTTCTTCATAATTAGCATGTTCCTTTTTTCCTAATAAGAATATGTCCTTTTTTCGGCAAGTCAGCCATCCTACAGCTCCTGCTGATATTTTCCCACGCGCTCATACGCACTCTGTTACGGGACCTCTCTCAAAGAAATCATATCACCCAACCACAGAAACAACTGTGATGCTGTCATAATTCAATCAATATTTTGTTGTGGATAACACGGCATTTAATAAAGTTTGATGCCACAAAGATTGCATGCATTTTCACTCACTGTTTAACCGATAGCGGAGTATTGAAATCATATCACTCTGGTCATGGCACCAATTGTGATACCATTACGATTCGGGGAGTCACCCAGGCTTTTATTCTGAGTTACTCGATACAAAAATAAACCTGATTGAATCCGTTCTGACTAGCTGCTTTTCTAGTCACTCCACCCGTATCAGATCCGCGGAGCTTCGGTGTTGACACAGCTATGGTAGGAACTGAAACAAGTGGTCGGTCCGGTTAAGAATCCCAAAACAAAACAAAAGAATGCGTCGAAAACAGTAAGAACTATTTATTGAAACAGGTGTAAGGATAATAAAACGTAAAAGTTTTCTTGTTGGTGTTCGAGCAAAAAACAATTTGAGAAATCTGAATGATGCTGATTTCAGTTTCAACTTTTTGTCCATTCTCAGTAAATCGCACTCGCCCTTTCACTTGAAGATTAAACAAGCAATCTACATTACGTCTTTGAGAATTTCTCTTTGCAAAAAAAGAAGAACCTTATTAGACTCAATGCGGTTTCTATGTATTTTTCCTTAATTTCCTTAGCTACATTCCACCATATTCATTCCCTTAATCTTAATTTAAATTCATCATATAGATATAAATACCGTTTTTAGATTGCTTTATTAAAACTGTGTGTGCCATAAAACTATTAAAAAATCTTTTAAGACCAGTTTCCATAGAATTGATCGGTAACTTGAATTTTCTACTAACAACTGTAAGTTCAATCACAGCAGCTTAGGCAAATAAGATTTTTCTCAATTCAAGAAATTGTCCTCCTTTTTTGTTTGAAACCCCCTGGACAAAGAGATAAAAATGTTTTTGTTAACATTTTTTTATTAAAACGTTCTTGCGATATTAGACAATTCAATAAAAATAAACAAGTTATGGAGTGAATATCACAGTATTTTGCATTGATTTATTGCAGCATTTATTATATTTTTTTTTTTTGCAATTCGGTTGTTCGGTTGATATTCTTTAAAACGTCTCCAACATTTTCTCCTCGGAGTTGTCCAAAATTTGATTTAATAATAATATTTCATGTGATTTGTTACTTTTGATTTCGCTCTACTCTCATGAAAATGGAATTCCCTGATCTTGGTTGCTTCGACATGATGAAAATCCTACATGATACCTCTGCCTAGTTAAGGATCTGCTAGGCAGAGGTATCGTAGGGATGATGCAAGTTGCTATGTTAGTTAAGGTGTGGATTGCTCCCTTTCAATGACTGGTCAGATGGTTGTGGTTCCCCGGATCCGGTGAACTCCGACTGAATCTGTATGTTAAATAGTATCTTCGAAAATTAGTGTAATAACAACCAGATAGACTGTAGAAGGGATTTTTTTCTGTTTTGTTCCCCCGAATTAATAGTATTATTAAATGTCGATAATGACAGATGGCTTGGGATGCTAAAGCTTTTTGGTGCTACCTGTGTAAAGAGGAGCTTATCTATAAAGCCAGGAACGATGATGTTGATGGGCAAAGCGCCTCGATTTGTATCGTTTCGGCCGATTGCCGAGGATTTTATCGACCACATGTAGTGTTGACGGGAGTGGAGAGACGTTCCTGGGATTGAAATTTAGTTTTACTAAAAGGCCATGATGGCAGGTGACTGAGACTTAGCAAGTATTAGCACCACATGGTATTAATTGATTATGGTATGGCAGCTTTCTTTGCCAGCGGGATGGCCATATTTACTTCCTTTTAATTTGAAAGGGAAAAGTAGAAAATGTATGCTTTCGCCATACATATGTTAACACGCAAGCACGCACCAAGAACACTAGTCGAGTCACAGGAAGTTGAGATAGACATTTAGGACGAGGACAACAGTCCGTTATGTCACAGACACAACTTGCATACATTTACATATGGCACGTTAATTAATCAAGAGAAAATATATGCACGATTTAGATAACAACAACACACAGTTACAGTATAGGAGGCCGAAAAGTACATAAGCTGCTGTATTGCCATTTAGCGAATGGATTATGGACAATGCAGTAGCTTCTAGTGGAGTCTCCTGCTGCTATATTCGTTGATAATTTTTACGGCTTTAGCTTTTCGTTATCAAAAAAAAAAAATTTCGTTTCTGCTTCTCCTTTTCTTTCCTCAGTTAAGACACAATAGATGATTAAACTCGGAAATCCACCCGGCAACGAAGACCTCAGCTACCAGATCTCCTCCAACATCACGGGTATACCTTCCACCCTTCCAGAGATTGAAAATCAATTACTGAAGGCCAAACCTGACTTATTTATTTCCTGTGTGAAACTGTTATTGAACCGATTGTTTACAAATAAACTCATGAGCAAAAAATGGGCAAGAGTGAAAGAAGGAAGAAATCGATTTTTCAATATTTTTCCATGAATTTTTGTTAATTTTAACCGAAAATTTCTATTTTGCAGATCATTATTAATTTAGCATATAAAAATAAGTGGACAAATTAATCCTAAATATGATAAGACCGCATCTTGGCGAGGATATAAAAAGTCGAACTGCATAATTAAGGCAGTCCAAAATGACTTACAAGCATATTTTTGATATTTTAAGAAAAGAAAAAATACTTTCTGTATTGAAGCGAATTGGTAAAAGGTTCCAAGTCGAATGCTTTGTAAAAGGTAAATCTGGATCTGGTCGTCCTAGAGCATTCATTTTGAATGACGATCACGGGCTTAAATTAACTGTTTTGAAGGAGTGAAAGAAAACTTATGTTGACCATAGCAAAAAATTCAATGCGAGGGGCTGGAAATTCTCTTTGTAGATATACAATATCTAGACGAATGAAAGAAATGGGATTTTCCTCTAAAAGGTGTGCAAAGAAGCTATTTTATCTAAGAAGAACATCAATAATAGAAAGAGATTTTTCTCGTATTATGGCAAGAAAGATACAGACTGGTTCTGATGCTCCCTAATGGTGCCATCGAAGAACTGGAGAAAGATTTTCACATAGTTGCACAAAAACAACAGTTTAACACGGGAATGGAGAGATAATGGTATGGGGAACTTTTACTGCAGCAAGAGTTGGGGAATTTATTAGATGTAAGAAATCAATCAATGCAAGGGAATACATTCGAATATAAGAAACAGGACTGTTACCAAGTATCCAGAAGCTGAGAATATCTCAGAACATTATTTTTCAACACGATAAAGGCCCTGCACACACTGCTAAAGTCACAAAATATGGCTTTCTGATAATTCAATTAATGTGATATTTTGGCCAGGTCAAAGCCCCGATTAAAACCCAATCGAGAATATTTGGTCCATAATATCTCGTGCATTGGATGGAAGAACTTTTTCGAACAATGACAAACTGTAGGAAGCTGTGCAAAGCGAATGGAATAGCATCTCCTCTTCACGGTGTTCCACTTTGGTTGAGAGCATGTCTTAAAGGATTGCTCTTTTAAAGAAATCAAAAGGGAATGCGATTCCATCCTAAGCATTTATTAAAGTAAATGTCTTGTTCTGTGTTATTAGTCTCGTTTAAATTTCGTTGTTCAATTGTTCTTTGTTCAATATAGCATTTAGTGCAATAAAATGTATAAAATTTGTTTGGCCCATGTTTTTTTCTCACGAGTGTAGATGCGGTCCTGATGAAGGGATTCTCTACCCTGACATCAAAATTTCCCTCAAACTGTCATCAGCATATTATATGTGATTACATCAGAGATTGCTTTCTATGCTTTTGAACTCCTCTGCCTAACGTCCACAAGGAACATAAGTTGAAACAGTTACATTCAGAGCATTGACAGGACTGCTGCGAAGAAGGTAGGCTTGCTCTACCGTGCTAGAAAACAACTACGCCTGAAAGTATCCTGTACCTCTATAAGGTCACCATTCGCCCATGTATATAATATTGTGATCACATTTGGGTTGGTGCATCTGCTACTAATCTCTCGCTCCTGGACAGGGTTAAAAAGAGAGTCACCAACCTGATAGGTCCTGAACTGTCATCTAAGTATCAGTCTCTGTCCCATCGACAAAATGTTCTACAAGTACTTTCTTGGTGAATGCTCTGACGAACTACAAGCATTTGTACCTCCTCGACGTGAATACCCCCGACAAACCCGACAAGCAACTAAATCCCACCCCTTCACGGTAGAGATCCCTAGGTGTAAGAAAGCATTCTACTTCAATAGTTTCTTCCCCAGAACTGCTAGACTTTGGAACTCTCTTTCGGGATTCTGCTTTCTCAACTGTACTGATATGCAGAAGTTCAAGTGTAACAGACATCTTGCTGCCTAACTCCCCACATATTACCCCTATGTCCTTGATAGTATCCCCCATACATCAAAGTGGCAATGTGCCTTGTTTTGGGTGAAAATGTGTTATGTAGTTGTCTTATTAAGATGACGAATTATATATTTGTTGTTGCGTGTTCATATTAGTGAGATAGAGACATATCGGTATATATAATAAGAAGAAACATTTTTATTACGGAGCCGGGAACATGTAATACACAATGAGAGGGGGATAGATATATAGATAGACGAGAAAGTGACATTTATACAGTTCTGACAATTCTGGGAGTGTTTCTATAAACATTATATTTCTGTAACACATATATTTTTGAGATGATGATTATCCGTTCTTTTATCATAGGAGGGGACATTCATTATTTCTTGATACTGAAAGGAAACACATTCTTAAGATGATGAAGACATAGTAGTTTGCCTTGGAGTTTTTAAAATTTTTTGATTGGCATCTGTTAATTTTGAAGACGATCAAGTTCTATTCTGTGAGCACGGAACTTAGGTAACTAAGTATGGCAGGAAACGGTAATTCATGCAAAATACTTCCCTCAGCCTCCTTCCCACACCGCTGGAATAATCTATTGAAAATGTAAGCACTGATATGCATGGTTTCAGTGCTGTTGTTCCTATTTACAATGTCTCCGCAGGGGATAAAGTTAGACGCCAGGGTCGCTTTTTAATGTGAAGAAAAGGAACAAAAATAAAAAATTATCTCAGTCGTATAGAATTTCTCCTCCCCTGACAGCGAACAAGAAATTAAAGTACAGCATCTGAAGAACAGATGGTATTTATTTGCTCCCCCACCGAGCAAATTAGGCACAAGGCCAATTTTTAATGTGAGGAGTGAAGAGAGGGGGAAGGGGAAAAGGGGACCAGCTCCCGAGAGGTGGGGAATGGGAGCTGGTTAAAGGTCAGGCATGTGGGGTTGCCCCCACATCTGGTCTTTGCTAGTCATAGCTTGCAGCATCTGAAGAACAGATACTACACTTTGATCTTGATCCGAAGGTCAAGAACATTGGTATATATGGTCTTGTACTTCTTTGGTCTGTATTTTTACTCGAAGTTGATTTCCAAAGCCTTTCCTGTTGGTGAGTACGGCTGTAAGGCAGTGAAGATTTTAAGGTGTTTTTCTTTTCTTTTCACATGTTTTCTTCCTAAACAGATGAGCTGTTGGACAGCAGGATATCAAATTATCGATAAATAATGTTTTCCTTGAGTTGAACTGAAACAATGATGTGGACATATCGACATTTTATTTTGAGAGGATACCAAATATTTGTACATGAGGGGACTTCAAACGACGAGAGAAGACAATGTTTCATTGATGGATATTTAGACAAATGTCATTTTCTGAAGAAGAAGAAGAAGAAGAAGAAGAAGAAGAAGAAGAAGAAGAAGAAGATTGCATACAATAACAACAGTCTATATAAAAGACAGAGTCTGTAAACTTTTAAGAGTTCGAGAACCATTTAAGATGAGAGTAACAACCATAAACTGAAAATTGACATAGTATTTTGGTAGGGAAATGTCCATACACACACACACACACACACAGACAATTTCACTTTTACAGATAAATAGATTTATTCATACAGCGATAAACATTTAACATGGCAGTAACAGCAGGGACAGAGTCACATACCTGTTTCTTCGAAACACGATATCACATTTTATATAACATTTATTCACACACCGTTTTAACATTTCGGATATTACAACGTATTGACTTCACGTTTTGGATTTTGATTTCACCGGATTCGATGGTGTCTTCTCCCCGACTTCTTCAAATGAATTCCACCACTTCTAACTAAGGATGTCCGTGTATATATTAGACATATTATATCATTTGTACGTCCAACAATATTTCCCATCAGCCGACATCTGCATAACCTGTCTCGGTATTATTATTATTATTATTATTATTATTATTATAATTATTATTATTGTTGTTGTTATTATTATCATTATTATTAAGGTCCATTCCTTTTTCTAAAAACACTGGTTTTAATTATCTAAAATTCCTTCTTGTTATTGTTTATGCTGTTTATTTAAAAAGTAATAAAAAAAACGTTTTGGTATTTTTATTTTTAATAAAACTGCGTGCATATGACTCCGCAGCTCGGAAGTATATGACGGTTTCAAATTGTACAAACTATACACATTAAATTAGGCTTTATTTCGGCAATAATTCGTCGATTTTTGTCTTTCAAATGGACTTTTTGTGTCTGGTATGTCAGTTTAGATATGGAACTTTACTTATCCCCAACAAAAATATTCTAATGAGGTTAATAAACAGGTATATTTCTTGAAATACTTCGTTCGTCAAATCTATCTCTAAGGAAATTGATTGTATCATTTCCAATTTCCAAACACGGCTCCTGTGTCAGTCGCTTAGGGATAAATTGTTCAATTAAGCCAAACTCAAAATGATTGACAGTTACAAAAATCTGTAATTAAGTCCGCATCCTTTTAAAAACACCCTATATTCAAACACACACACACATATACACACACACACACACACACACACACACACACACACACACATATATATATATATATATATATATATATATATATATATATATATATAAGTGAACGTGTCTGTCTGTGTGTCTGTCTGTCTGTGTACATTTCCCTACGCAATAACTCTGTCAATTTTTAGTCTATAGACTCGAAATTTGAAATACCGGGTACTGAGATTTGGGAAAATCGATGTGACGGGTGTCAGCCAGAAATTTGGCTGTTAAGGGGTCAAATTTCAACGATTTGACCTTTAAGAACTCTACCAAACTCCTCCGACAATTTTGTGGTCTAGACACTTCAAATTTTAGATTTAGGTTCCTTGAACCTGGATCTAACTTAATAAAGTGATTTGAGCCCGAAACAATAAATTTTAAGGGGTCATAATAGGGGTAAAAGTTTTAAAAAATTAACCATTTTTTTTTGTTTTTTTGCTTTTTTTGCACAACATACACCTCCAAACACCCGAGCAACGCCGGGTACCCCTGCTAGTATATATATATATATATATATATATATATATATATATATATATATATATATATACAGGGTGAGCGAACAGCAGGTCGACAATAAAAAGTCTTAGAATCGGAATCGGAAAACTCGTAGCTTTTGGTGATAATATAGTGGTAAATTTTTTTAATCGAAATAAGAACCATTACAATCGATACGTTTTTGCCAATGAGAAACAAGTTTATTATTACATTAGAATAGAAATCCGGAGTTCTGGAAGCGATGAAGTAATTTGAAGGCCAATTCGGCATCATCCCGGTTTTTGAAGAATTTTTAACGCAAGAAGTTGTCAAGAAGCTTAAAAAAAGTTATAATCGGTGGGCGAGAGGTCCGGTGAAAATGGCGCATGAGGCAGAGTCTTGTAGCCCTATTCATTCAGATTCTGCAGGTTCAGTTGAGCTACAATCGGACGAGCGTTTTCATGGAGGATAATTGGTCCATTCATATTGACAAATCACGAGCACATACGTTGGAGCTTATAGTGTATTTCGTCAATTTGTCCGCAATACTTCTCCACCGTAATCGTTTCGCCAGGATTCAAGAACCTGTGATGAATTAGACCGGCCATAGATCACCAAACAGTCTCTATAATTTTGAGGGGTGAAATTTCGGCTTCGGGAAATGTTGTGGAGCCTCTCCCGCACTCATCCAGTGTGCCTAATGTCGCTGGTTGTTGTAGAGAATAACTTCTCATCACACGTAGCACTCCGCTCGAAAAATGGGCCGGTTTTGTTGCGCAGTAGGAGCGTAGAAAACACCTCTAACGACGATTTTTTGGAGTATCGTTAAATTCGCGTGGCATTCATACATCAAACTTTTTGACTTTCCTAATTGCTTTAAATTTTGAACGACTTTCTGGAATTCAGGAGCAATTTCTCGGGCAGATATTTTTTTACTAGGTAGTCACCACTTATCAAGACCCGGAAGCTACTCGGGTATAAGGGTTACTGTGTGTACAGTACCTTAGTGTTGGAGATTTGATAAAGCGTCTTACTTGAGGGGGCGGTTCATCAGGAATTTGTTTACATTGGACTTGAAGACATCCAGGTTGTAGTCAGGTAGGAAACAGGCTACCGGTACAGAGTTCCACAGGCGTGCTGTTCTAAGAAAGAAGCTTTGTTCATGGAATCTACGTTTTGATTTTGGTACAGATAAGGAGTGGGGAAAAGCTTTGACAGTGGTTTCAGCTAGGCGGGTTTTTATTTTGAAAGATTGGCGAAGGGGGACCAGAGATTGGAGTTCAGACGAGCACTTGCTATGATAGTAACGATAAAACAAAGACAGGCTCGCAACGTCTCCCTGTGGGAGAGAGGTTGCAGGGAAGGGAAAAGGGCATCACCCACTAGGCCACGAAGCCTATTTTGTACTCTGTCAAGACAGGATAGGCTGTTTTTAGCAGATCCTGTCCAGATGTGGCAGCAGTACTCCATCCTTGGATGTACTTGACATTTATACAGATAGAGAATTGCATCAGCAATGAGATATCTTCTTGAGCGGTAGAAGAATCCAACCATTTTTCCAGCGACCTTGGCAACTAACTTGATGTACGTGTTCTATTTCAGGTCAGGAGTAAAGGTCAATCCCAGAAGCTTATCACAAAATGGAGCTTCCCCTAGACGAGAGTCGCCCATTTCAATTGATGCCAGATGGGGATCAGAGCGTTTATGATGTAAAGATAGGAGCTTGGTTTTAGATGCATTAAAAGTAACCAGCCACCTCCTCCCCTACTGTACCACGCGCTCAAGATCAGAGGAGAGAATCTGAGAGAATCTTGTCATTTACGACCTTTGATGTGTTGCCATAGATGGTCGTGTCATCAGCATAGATGTCAACGAATGATTTAAGTATGTGTTTTGGGAGATCATTGATGTATATCAGGAAGGGAGTTGAGCATAGGATGGACCCGTGAGGTCCATCAACCACTACTCTTATGAGCCTATCAGAGAGAAATGATTTAATGATCGAGAAAACATTTTCAGTTATACCTTAGCTTGAAATCTTGTGAAGTAGGCCCTTATGCGCTACGTTATCGAAGGCCATTGATATGTCAAAAGCAATTGCCCTAGAGAGGAAGCCTTTGTCAAGAGATTCGTTAATCCTACGAGATATAACAGTCAGCACATCTGTTGTAGATCTGGCAGAACGGAAACCATATTGCATGTCAATAACAATGTTATTTCTGCAGCTTACTCATCACACACAGGAGACTTATTGGTCTGTACTGAGAGGGAAATGACTAATCACCTGAATTCTTAAATACAGGGCATACTGATGAGGCTTTCCGGGGTGTTGGGAAGCATTTTTAAGGCAACGCTTAAACAGTTTTGTAAGTATGGGGCAAGTTCTGGTTAAAGCTTTTTCAGTACAATGATTGGAATGGCGTCAGAGCCAGTTGATTTACTGGAATCAATGTTCTTGATTAGCGTGGTGACCTCACGCACATATATTTGTATGTTGCAGAGCGTGTTGTCCGTTATAGGAGGAAATACGGGATATTGTGTGCGCTTAATAAAAAACAAATGGTGGTCTGACCTCTCCAGGGAGATACAGACTGCCTACGATCATAGAGATGTCAAGACATTCTACACTCTGCTTCATCAGGCTTATGGTCCGAAATCCTCTTCAACTACACCACTCCTGGCGAAGGACCTTGCTGAAACCTCAGATGAAATTACGCATCGATGGCATGAACACTTTCATGATCTTTTTCATAACCCATCCAATGTTGATGTTGCTGCAATAGAAAGTACCCTTAATGTTCCTGTTGTCCGGAACTTAATGTTGAACCGACTCTTGCGGAAACAGTTGACTGCATAAAAGTGATAAACTTGAACAAAGCCCCTGGGCTGGATGGCATCCCTGTTGAGCTGCTGATACATGGTGGTGTCAATGTACATTGTGTGGTCGACTCTTTGATACTGTCAGTATGGCAGGGTGGCCCGGTTGCCCAAGATTGGGTAGATGCCATCTTGGTTATGTTGTACAAAGGAAAGGGTACAAGATCTATTTGTGGAAATTATCGAGGTATCTCGCTACTGAGTGTGGTTGGAAAGGTATTTGCACGGCTCTTGCTAAACCGATTGGACAAGTGCGTATGTCCTAATATCCTTCCGGAATCCCAGTCTGGTTTTAGAGGTGGGTGAGGAACTGTGGATATGGTGTTTTCTGCTAGACAAATCTTGGAGAAATGTATTGAGCAGTGTATGCCTCTTTGCCAGGTGTTTGTGGACTTAACCAAGGCGTTTGACACAGTGAACCGTGAGGCTCTCTGGAAAGTGCTGGAAAAATTTGGCTGTACACCTGCCTTTACAGACAAGTTCAAGCAACTTCATCATAGTATGAAAGGTCGCGTCAACTTCAATGGTCGGCTTTCGGAAGAATTCCCCATTGATAATGGTGTGAAGCACGGTGATATAGCTGCACCTACATTGTGTTCGCTCTATTTGACTGCTGTGCCTTGGTATGGTTTCCACGATTGTGATATGGGTGTTTATATTAGATTCCGAACTACTAGAAAGGTGTTCAACCTTAGAAGATTCGAAGCCAAAACACTTGTTAGTGTTGGACTTGTTAGGGAACTGTTGTATGCTGATGATGCTGACCTGGTAACACATTCCCCAGTAGATATGCAACTAGTGATGGATCTCTTTACAAATACTTGTACCTGCTTCGGACTGACAGTTAGCATTAAGAAAACTAATGTCATGTACACTCCCGCTCCCAATGATTTGTATGTGGAACATGATGTCTTCGTCTGTGGAAAGCGCCTTGAAGTCGTAAAAAATGTTGTCTACCTTGCGAGTGCCTTATCAAATGATGGCACTCTTAATGCGGAAATAAGAAAGAGAATCAGCAAGGCATCTGATGCTATTGGAAGGTTACAAGATAGAGTCTGGTCTGACGGTGAACTAACTCTGACAACTAAAATTTCAGTATATCAAGCATGTGTAGTACCATCCCTACTCTACGCATCTGAAACTTAGACCTTGCACCGGTCACATATAGAATTGCTTGAGAGGTTCCATCAGCACTGCCTTAAACACATTCTTGGTTTAAAGTGGTATAGCTTTCCCCCTGGTACATATGTATTTAAAAAGGCCAAAACAACCAGTATTGCTATCATTGTTATTAAGAACCAGTTGCGTTGGGCGGGTCATCTCATCCGGTTTGAAGACTATCGACTCCCAAAACAATTGTTCTATGGTGAGCTCTTTCTTGGAAAAAGACCCCAGCACAAGCCCAAAAAACGTTTTCATGATAGTATCAAGGAGAGTCTGATGAGATTTCATATTCCTGTTGACAGTTGGGAGTCCCTAGCGTATGATCGGAAGCAGTGGCGGACACTGATATACAGGGTATCAGAACACTTTGAAGCAGCCAAAATAGACCGAGCGAAGCTTAAGAGAGCAAGTAGGAAATGCCAAACCTTGCCGCGCAACCATGGAGATCTCTGGATCTGTAAGGTGTGTGATCGGGCTCTGTTGTCTAAGACAGGTTTTGTTAATCACATGAAAGCCCATGATAATACAGGTTCCGCTGCTGTTAGTTTCATACAAATCAGTGGACGTTTTCCGTGTCATATCTGCTTGAGGGTGTGCAAGTCGCTGGCAGGGCTAAAACGTCATATTCGGGCACATGGACTTTTAGTGACTGTGGGAGTGGCTCTCGTCTGACAAGACGTTGCAATCATATATATGTATATATATATATATATATATATATGTGTGTGTGTGTGTGTGTGTGTGTGTATGTATGTATGTACATATATATATATATAAACTAACATAAAAAAATAAAAAAACTAACCTAGATTTAAAACAAGTCAAGAAACTAAATATCCCGGCTAAATAGAGCACACACAAAGGAACAGGTCAGCCAGAGGTCAAATAGGTCTTTGTCTGGTAAGTGCATGTTCATTGGCTGATAGGAAAGGCGCGGTGGATACTAGAAAGCTGATTGGCTAACTAAAAGCTCAATAGAAGGTGCGTATATAAAAACGACAGTCAACCACAAAATTCGCGCATAAGCCTGAAGAGTCCTAGTGTGGATGAAACGCGGAATATTCAGTGTAGCTTAATCGTCATATATATTTTATGAAAATATATATGGCAATTAAGCTACACAGAACATTCCGCGTTTCATTCTCGTGAGAAATCATCAGGCTTATGCAAAGTGTTGTGGTTACCTCGGGTTTTTATATGCGCACAGTGTATTGAATTTTTAGTTAGCCAATCACCTTCACAGTTTCCGCCGCGCCCATCCTAATCAGCAAATAGGCGGGCCCTTTCAGGACAATGGTACAATTGATCTTAGGTTCACCCCTTCCTTCCGCGTGCTTTTCATGGGAAGAGTAGCTATCTAAGTAAGATATTAAAGAAAACGACGGTATATATATATACATATATACATATATATATATATATATATATATATATATATATATATATATATATATATATATATATATATATATATATATATTGGACAACGGATAAAAGTAATTTCAAAGTTCTGTATTAATTTGATGTTCCTTTACAAAGTTCAAAAACCAAATATAATGCTATAAAATATGGTCGTGGAGAGAGTCGGAGACAGTCGGAGAGACGGTCGGGGGATACAGTCGGGGGAGACGGTCAGTGAGAAAACTCAGAGACGGGCGGACGTCTGGGGCGAGACGTTACTTCAGAAACTAAAATGTGAAACTTTGAGATCCTAAAAATTTTTCTCCAAGAAAAGTGACTTGGTAGGGATTGATAAGCACAAGAAGTGCCCCTATACGAAAAATTTGGGAACCTGGTTAATTAAGTGCTTAAAATAAGCTGGTTGCACGTACCGACTCCAAGCAAGTAGTAAGTCTTGGCTTAGTTAATAAACAGGCGTTGGAAAGAATACGAAAATTCTTAAGGGTAACCAGTAAACCGATGAGAGGTAGTCTCGAGGAAATCACATATAGCTTAATGAAGTAAGAGACAGGCAAAAATATGCCATAGATTACGTAAGAAAGATATAATCTTGTATTTTTTTTTTTTAGAGAAGCATGAATGTGGGGTATATCTGCTGGATCTTGGAAGCCCTGGTGAGAGAAAAGAAAAATCACAAAAAAATCGGGCAATTAGATAGAATTTAGGCACAATTAAGGTGTTGGGCACGAAAGGTGTTAGTTAGTTAGGGGTGATATTTCTAAATCCTCGTCGAAGTTTCAAGAATCCAAGCAAGGAAATCCGAGTGAATCCGTATGAGAGAAAAAAAAGGTATATCTTAAACTTCTGAAGCCAACCACAAAGATTTAAGTATATGAGCTTTGGTATGTCCCGTATGAGATAGTTATAGAATAAAAAACGAAGCCATACTTGATAAGACTAACCATGCGGAAAGAGAGATCAGAACACTTTTGAGACGAAGGAAGTCGTCCATTTCGAGAAAGGTGAAAACCTCTTGTCAGCGGCATATGGGTGGCTGGAAAATAGCTGATGTGAATCATAGGTAAATACCCTACACCCAAAAAGTAAATGCCACAAAGATCAGAAAGGTCCTGATCTTATAAAAAAATAAATAATTGTGAAGTCGGCCGTGAAGGGCTGACTGAAAGAGATTCTTTTTGTGTTTTTTTAGCCTGATCTTTCTAGCCGTGTGGTTGTGTAGATGTAAAAATAAAAAAATGTACTAAAGTTAAAAATGCATACATTTTTTTTTTGTGAAATATGGAGGGGAGGGATGTTGAATGATGGGGGCTGTCCCCTGTTCATGTAAGTATAAAAATAGAGAGATTAGTTGGGGTGAAAATAGGAGAGGGCGGGGGTCGGACCCTGGACGTGAGTTTTGGGGAGCAATGGGTTTGGATGGAATGTCCGGTGAGTTGTTAGTTCGGATGAGGTAGGTGATAAATAAACTATTCAATTGTTGAAGGAATGTGGATAATAAAATATGTGTTGAATGGGTTGGATATGTGGGTTGAATTCCTTTGTGGAGGCAGCGCAGGAGGGGTGGGTTGTTGGGAAATCAGTGTCGGGGGCGTGCGGGGTCGCGCGTGTTGAGGCGCGTGGGTTTTGCTCACGTGGCCGGGATGCATGGATTTCTCAGTGTGGGAGGTGGGAGTTGGTTGGTCGTGGAGAGAGTCGGAGACAGTCGGAGAGACGGTCGGGGGAGATAGTCGGGGTGGACAGTCAGGGGAGACGGTCAGTGAGAAAACTCAGAGACGGGCGGACGTCTGGGGCGAGACGTTACTTCAGAAACTAAAATGTGAAACTTTGGGTTCTTAATGAGGAAATCCCGACCGGTCGTAAGAAAATAAATTATCATGTGTTTTGGATAAAGCTCATCTTTGTGTTTGTGATTTCTACAAAAAAGGTAGATTGTATTGTTATTGTATGTCTGTGTTATAGAATGTCATTACAACAACATCTCTCTCTCTCTCTCTGGGATGCAGCGTCGTATGTGGTGGGACAAGAACTCTCGCTGAGACACATATCATTACTGGTGGGAACTCACGTGACGTGCGCGCACGGGTGGTATCGTCTGATAAATACTAATAGTAATAATAACTATATAACAGCAGGAGGCAGGAATAGTAAGAAAGAATTGTAATCATTGTATTTAAAAATTATAATAGATCATAATATGTATTATGCAAATATGAAATATTGTAAGGGGATGTATTGATATTGTGACATTTGAAAACGATTGAAAACTTGGGAGAATATTTACTAATAAAAATGTAATATTTATAATTACATTTTCAGGATAACATGCCTGGATATCTCCCACTCTGCCGTAAGGACTCTGACAGACATATGCACGGACTTGGAGTTTACATTCGCAATACCCTTCCCTTGACTAGAGAAACAAACCTAGAAACGGATGATCAAGCCTTTATGTGCTTTAGACTAATCATGCAACACAACATTAGCTACTTTTACTTTCTCTACCGCTCTCCCTCGACCCAAGACTGCACCATAATAAACAAAGTATCTGACAGCATAGACACAGCACTCTCCTTCGACACTAGCGCCCAAGTACATGTATTTGGCGACTTTAATGTCCATCACAAAAACTGGCTTGGATTCTCTACTTACACAGATGCAGCAGGCAGCGCAACTCATAGCTTCTCTGTATCTCACTCCCTATCGCAAATTGTTACTTTTCCAACCCGCTTCCCTGATCAGGAAGAACAACACGCATCACTATTAGATCTGTTTTTGACCACAATTCCTGATGATTGTGTAACGAAAGCCGACAGCCCACTTGGGAACGCTGATCATGCGGTGATAATGGTTGAAATCACCCTAAACTCTAGACCCAAAACTGAAGAGCCAGTGCTCAAAACAACGAGATATTATAAAAAGGCTGACTGGGAAGCTATCAGAGATCTTATCAGAGACGCCCCATGGGGAAATATTTTTTCTCTTCCTGCTGAACAGTGTACAACCGAGACCACTGAATGGTTCAAAACTGCAATCGAAGCGCATGTTCCCATGCGGAAATTCTATAGCAAGCCCCACTCTCCCCAATGGTTTACTTCGACTTGCGCAACTGCCATTGCTCAAAGGCAGCATGCATTCCGCAGGTTTAACCAACATAAGTCCAGTTCAAACAGACAGAAGTACATAGAAGCTAGAAGTAACGTTAAGAAAGAAATAGCGACAGCTAAGAGGGAATTTACGGAAACCACTAAAAATCGCATCGAAGCACAAAAACTAGGAACTCGTGACTTCTGGAAAATCTACAACAGTGTAGTAAATAATGGGCAATCAACAATTCCCCCACTAACCAAAAATCACGAGGTTCTTTGCTCAGCAACCGAGAAGGCTAACATGCTTGCCAGTCGGTTTGCCTCAAACTCCACACTGGACCCTCTAAACCACCCCCTACCTCAATTTCCTATGCGGACAGACGCCAAGCTAGACGATCTGAAAATCACCCCTGCTCAGGTGCATGCTATCATAAAAAACCTTGACACTTCCAAAGCTTGTGGACCCGACCTCATCCCAGCTGTGCTATTAAAAAGTGCTCAGCCGAAGTAGCTCCAGTTCTCTCCAAACTCTACAACAAATGCCTTAATGAATCTTGCTTTCCGAGCTGTTGGAAAACTGCTTCTGTAGTACCAGTATTCAAGAATTCTGGCGAAAGAACTGACCCATTAAATTATCGCCCCATTAGCCTCCTCCCACTTTTTGCCAAAATATTTGAGACCTTAATTAACCATGCTCTAGTCCAGCACCTTACAGATGCTAAACTTCTGACCGACCATCAATATGGGTCGAAGCCCGTTCCACGGCAGACATCCTCACTGTAATCTCTGAACGCATATACCATTCACTGGACAAAGCGGGAGAGGGCAGAGCGGTAGCTCTAGATATGATTAGGGCTTTTGACGGGGTATGGCATGAGGGTCTCCTCAGGAAGATTAGATCTTACGGTATCACTGGTAGAATACTTAACATAATTAAATCCTTCTCAGATAAGAGAAAAATCCAGGTTGTCCTCGACGGTCGTACATCTAAACAATATGATATAAATGCGGGAGTGCCCCAGGGATCTAACCTTGGACCTCTGCTGTTCCTGATATTCATAAATGGCCTCCCCGACAAGATTGCCTCTGAGATGGGTATATATGCTGATGACACCACACTCTATAGCAGGCACGACAGGAAAACAAACGAACATGTATCTAAAGTAATGGCAGAAACACTAGAGGATTACCTCCAATCAGTAGTGGAATGGGGACAAAAATGGATGGTAACGTTCAATGCCACCAAGACAAAACTGGTTTCATTCAATAATTACAAGAAACCTTCTCTACCACCTATAGCAATGGCCAACGACTCTTTATCTGAGAGTACGTCTCTCAAGCTCCTTGGCCTAACGTTCACAGGAAACATGAGTTGGAACAATTACACCGAGGGCATTGCCAGGGCCGCTGCAAGGAAGGTGGGCTCTCTCTACCGTGCTAGAAAACTTCTAACACCCGAAAGTATCCTGTACCTCTATAAGGCCACTATTCGCCCATGTATGGAGTATTGCTGTCATATTTGGGCCGGTGCATCGGCTACTAGTCTCTCGCTACTTGACAGGGTTCAAAAGAGAGTCGCAAATCTGATAAGCCCTAAACTGGCATCTAAACTTCAGCCTCTGTCCCATCGTCGAAACGTTGCATCCCTCTGCCTGTTCTACAAGTATTATAATGGTGAATGCTCTGAAGAACTGCAAGCACTTGTGCCCCCACGACGTGAACACCCTCGACAGACCCGACAAGCTGCAAAATCCCACCCCCACACTGTAGAGATCCCTAGATGTAAAAGATCTTTCTACTCCAGTAGTTTCTTCCCCAGAACTGCTAGACTTTGGAATTCCATTCCAGGTCACTGCTTCCCCAACT